>NC_056737.1:306948477-307015977 GCF_019279795.1 Protopterus annectens
AAAAACCTTTAAAGACAAAGAAACAAGTACAGCAACCTCGTGGACAGGCCTCCATGCCTAAAAAACAGATGCTCAAAATGGCCGAAGACTTAATTACCTTGATCAGGGGTTCCCATCCCCCTCCTGATAAAAGGCATAGGCAAGAGACATGATATGAATCTTCAGATCAGGTTTCCATTTCCTCTGACTCCTCTTCTGATCAGGAATACTCTCTTCCTCCCTATGAGGATTCTGATGCTGAAGAATCTATCCCTTCAGCCTCTCTTCCTGAGGATTACTCTTTTGGGGAAACCTTGCATACCATGAGGGAGCATTTCCACTGGGAGAGCCAAGATTTTTCAGAATCTAAGAAAAGGCTCATAGACTTCCTTTACTACCTTAACACAGGCCTCTAGCTATTTCTCCTGTCTTGGACATTGTTGATGACGTATTTTCAGAGTCCAGTCTGACCCCTGACTCCTTACCTCCAGCTCCGGTTAAGCCGGACAGATACTACAGGTTTCCTGACTCTCATAAATTCCTTTTCAAAAACCCTGCTGCTGACCCAGAGACTCTCTGTCTCTGTCTGTCTGTCTGTGTCTGTCTGTCTCTGTCTGTCTGTCTCTGTCTGTCTGTCTCTGTCTGTCTGTCTCTGTCTGTCTCTGTCTGTCTCTGTCTGTCTCTGTCTGTCTCTGTCTGTCTCTGTCTGTCTCTGTCTGTCTCTGTCTGTCTCTGTCTGTCTCTGTCTGTCTCTGTCTGTCTCTGTCTGTCTCTGTCTGTCTGTCTCTGTCTGTCTCTGTCTGTCTGTCTCTGTCTGTCTCTGTCTGTCTGTCTCTGTCTGTCTCTGTCTCTGTCTGTGTCTCTGTCTGTCTCTGTCTGTCTCTGTCTGTCTCTGTCTCTCTCTCTCTCTCTGTCTCTGTCTCTGTCTCTGTCTCTCTCTGTCTCTGTCTCTGTCTCTCTCTCTGTCTCTGTCTCTCTGTCTCTCTGTCTCTGTCTCTGTCTCTCTGTCTCTGTCTCTCTGTCTCTCTGTCTCTCTCTGTCTCTGGGTCCCAAAGGGGTCAAGGCTTCCACTGCAAAAAAAAAAAACCTACCCCCTCTGACAGGGACTGTAGGGCATTGGACAGAAAAAGATTTACACTTCTGCTACCTTGGCTATAAGGGCTTTAAATTGTCAGTTTCATATGCTTAAATATCAGCAATATATTATGTCACTGCTTAAACAGAAAATGTTGGAAAATTCTAAATGTGCAGAAAACGAAGAAATGCAGGATTTATTGCATGCAGCTGAACAAGTTGGAAAACATACCTTGCAATGTGGTTTTGATTCTTTGGAGGCCTCCTGCCAGAGCCGCTGTTACGGGTTCTGTCCTCAGGAGGCATGCTTTGTTAAAGGAACAAAATCTGCCTGATCATGTTAAAGCAAAATTATTAGATGCCCCATTACAACATGATACCTTGTTTGGTGTTAAAGAAAATGGAGGACAAAGCTTAATCTATGTAAATGGTTAAGGATTTCTTACAGGTACAGCCTCCAAAATTTAGCAGACACTGGCCTACAAAGAATTGGTCCTTTCCAGTGTCTGACAGACCACAAAGGGGCAGATACAGACGCCCAAGAGGCAGATCCCAGCCCCAAGGTTCATACAGGTCTAAACAATGGGGTGCTTCTACCTCCAAAAGTGGAGAAGACAAATCACAGCCATACAGGAAACAGTCCCAATGACTTCCCCCTGACTGCACCAAACACATCTCCTGGCAGCGCCTTTAGGGGGAAAACTAGCACTTTTTTCTCAAAATTGGCACATAATAACCCAGGACAAATGGGTTTTGGACATAAGTGTCACAAGGCTACAGGTTTCACTCCCATACCCTGCCAAGGGAAACCGGTTGGCCAGACCCACCAAAACATCAGTGGGCAGAGGCACAAAAACTAGTTTCATCCCTCATGGACATGAGGGCCATTCAACAAGTGCTAGAGTAAGAGCAGGGTCAAGGATTCTATTCAAGGCTGTTTTTGGTACCAAGAAAGGAAAAGGCCTGGAGGCCAATACTGGACTTATCTATTCTAAACACGTTTCTGAATGTTCCAAAATTCAAAATGTTGAATCTACAGCAACTTCTGCCCATGCTAGGCAAGAAGCCTTGGCTCGTGACTTTAGACAAACATGCAGAAGATACCTCAGATTCAAAGCTGGCCCAATGCACCATGAATTCTCTGCACTGCCCTTTGGCTTATCTACTGCACCCAGGGTCTTCACAAAGTGCCTGGCACCAGTAATTGCATTCTGCAGACAGAGGAATACAAATATACCCTTACCTGGACGACTGTCTTCAAGCAGAAAACAAGGACTTTCTAGTACAGCATCTGGTGTTTGTAAAGATATTACTAACAGGCCTAGGGTACACAGTCAACGAAAAGAAGTCAAAACTAGTACTGTCTCAAGAGATAATATTCCTGGGTGCAAGCTTAAATACAACTGCCCATATGGCTTATCTCATGCCAGACAAACAAAAGCAACTGACTACCTATTTCAAACTGTTGGGCAACAAAGACCCAGTTATCTGCAAGAAAAATTCTGCAGACTTTGGGCTTCATGGCATTCTGCATTCTACTAATTCCATATGCAAGACTGCATATGAGGAAACTTCAATGGTACCTAAAAAGTATTTGGACTCAACATTGCCACAGCCTGGAAACAATAATTACCCTAATTCCCTGCCTGCAACAGGAGTTTCGATGGTGGGCAAAGGCTTGTCACCAGAACAAGGGTCAGCCATTCACTTTACCCCCAGCCAGGCAAACATTAACTACGGATGCATCAGATTATGCCTGGGGGGGCCCACATGGCAGGAAGATGTATTCAAGGCACATGGTCAGCAAACCAAATGCATCTTACATATCAGAGATGCTAGATGTTCAGAATGCCCTGACAGCCTTCAAGGACCTACTTCATTTGGGACAACTACTGATAGACAGACAACACCACGGTCATGTGGTATATAAACAAACAGGGAGGCACTCATTCTTACCCCGTTTGCAGACTAGGCATGACATTGTGGGACACAACATTGACTTACCAAGTACATCTGCAGGCACAATTCCTGCCGGGAAAGATAAATACTCTGGCAGATGAACTAAGCAGAAACCTCATGGATCCTCACGAGTGGAAATTGGATCCACAAGTCTTCAGCATGATAACAAGGAAATGGGGATGCCTGGATATAGATCTATTTGCCTCTCCTCACAACTACCAAGAGATTTTGCACAAGGACTGATCACAGACAAGCATGGAAAGTGGACGCCCTATCTTTCAGCTGGAAAAGCTTAGCAGTGTATGCCTTCCCCCTCTGCCGCTCCTCCCCAAGGTACTCCTAAAGGTCAACAAGAGAAGCCAAAGATGATACTGATTGCCCCAGACTGGCCCCGCCAGTACTGGTATCCAATCTTCAGAAACTTGTCTCAATACCCTGCTTGGACCTTGCTTCAGATACCTCCATCTGCTATCCCAACAAAACAATCAGATCTCTGCACAGCCAACTAAAGACCTTAAATCTGGCAGCTTGGCAGATAATGTAGTCCTACAAAACGAGCTTCTCACTAAAGCTGTGATGGATGTCATTTTGGAGGCCAGAAGGCCTAGTACCAGAAAATCTTACGCTGGAAAATAGAGAATGTTAAGTTGTCAATCTCGCCTTCATTCTTGCTTGATGGGTTCGGAGCTGATCCCTCGGCTCCGACTCGGCACTTGCTTTAGCTCGAGAACTCCTTTTACCAGCTCGAGGCAGCCCCATATCCCATGATGCAAGGCAGGAAGTACCCAGATCTCGTTTGCCGCTTCGCTTGGGAGGTCTTCTCTTTACCAGCTCCTGGTAAGTAGTTCACTTTTGTGATATTTAAGCCCTTTTTTTTTTTTTAGTTAAAACTAATTTTTTGATAGTTTAATTTTAATTTTAACCTTTTTCTGACAGAAATCCCTGTCTCTTTTAATTTTTTTTAGTCAGTCAATTTTCCCTATCCCATCCCCCCCCTGTTAGGGTGTGTGTGTTGGTATTTTTTACTAAATACCTCTTGGTATTAGTTTAATTTATTTTGACTGGTGTGTGGGTGTGTTGTGTTTAGGCACCATGTCACTCCTTCAGCCAGAGAGTCCTGCAGGAGAGACGCAATAAGTTGATTCTCAGGGGTCTTCTTAAGCCGGAGGGCTCTCCGCCAAGTCGGCTCCACAAAATCAACCAAAACTGCCAAGGCCCAGGCTTCTGTTTCTAAGCCTGCGGCCTCGCCCGACTATATAGAGTCGAGATCGCTCGCTGGAGCCGATTCTGATCCAAAGCTTTCGCGCCGATGGCTATCGGTGCCGATCTGTTTTGACCACTGTGGTGTCGGCTCCGACACCCACGCACAGGCATCGGTGTCGGCCCGATCGGCTCCGACACCGTTATTGGTAGCTGTATCGCCCGCTGGAGCCGATACATCGAGACGCTCTGCCGGCTCCGAAATCGGTGCCGACAGGATCAGTAGTATCGGCTCGATGGCCCATTCCAGGAAGAGGTCGAGGTCTCCTTCCTTGGAGCCGATACTTTCGGCCCGCCGCCTCTTCTATCGGAACGGAGCCATCGGAGCCGATCTTCAAGGTCATCCAGGTTGGCAGATCATGAGCTAGAGAGAGTGGTCAGTAGATTACTCAAGTCACAGGTACTGGCCCAAATGCTACACAGTCCGCCCCAGCAGACGACTGTTGGTCCACACCTGCTACAGTTCCTCCTTCGACTCTACCCCAGAGTTTGGAGTTGGAGTCTTCGGCATGGTTACTGCTACGGCTGGAGGATTGATACCTCCTTCTGTCCCTTCAGCCCCTACTCTTATCTCCTCTTCCTTAGAGGGATTCGTGGTCGGCTTCCATGGTCTCCTCCGAGGGGTGAGTGGCATCGACCCTTGTCCAAGCCCGCTCTTCCCTTGGAGCCTCGGCCTTGGTGAGCTCGGCCCGACATCTGCCTCGAGACTTCCCTTCGTGGCCCCTGGAGTTCCTAGCTGTTCGGAGCGGGTTCTCTCGGACCTGCCTGGGAGGGGAGCATTCGAGCTGATGAAGAGTGTACTGGCCACTGGTATCAGACAGCAGTCTCTTCCCGTAGCTCCTCCCTCTATTGTACCTGCTGACATCTCTGCCACTTCTCTTGCTACAGGACCCAGAGATCCTCCGCCTCAGGTTTCCCATTGGGAATTTCCTCTTCCGAGGATTCTCCTGATGTTTCGGGAGATCCTCCTAGGAAGAGGACTTGTAAGAGGAAGCATGTAGACTCCTGAGTCTGTCACTGGATACTGACTTTGATGAGTCAGAGGGATCCCCAGATCCTCTCTGAGGATGTCTCCTTCTCAGACATCCTAGAACTTCTGAAACAGAGGGGAAACTGGCCCACCAACAATCCCTCTGAGGATGAGTCAGTATACCTAGAGGCGTTGATCTCGGCCCTCCACCTCCTGGGTGTCTCCGCCTTCGACGCCCTTATGCAGGTTATTGCACGAAAGGCGTGGACAGCTCCTGACTCTGTAGAGCCAGTCCCTAGGAGGCCTTCTAAATTTATCACTGCCCCTAGTGACAAACAATTCCTTACCAAGGGTGTCTCCACTGATGCCATGGTGGTGGCTGCCACCAAAAAGGAACTTGCAGATCCTTCCGTGTCTGCCCATCCTCCTAATAAGGACTCTAGGACCATGGATAGGTAATGCAAGCGGATGTTTTCCTCAGCGACCTTTGCTATGCTCGCTGAATTATCTTTTGTCACTTCACCAGACTCCAGAGAGAGATCCTGAAGGAGCTGGGAGAAGTAGTTCAGGATCCTACAGCTGCAGGGGCCCAAGAAAAGATTGCTTCGCAGCTAGGAACCCTCAATTCCAATGCTAACTCCTCCATCCGGCTAATATCTTATGCTGCGGATGGAGCGTAGAGCCGCAGGCACAGGTGTGGCTCTTAGACGCCAAGCCTGGATGCGGCTATGTGATTTTATGGATCCCTTTAAGGCGACCTTCACAAATTCTCCCTTTGATGGGTCAGCTTTGTTTGGCCCTCAGGTGAAGGAGACCTTGACCAGGTGTGAGCAGGACGGCAAGACTCTTTCTGCTGTTGGAGTCCGTTTTTCCACCCCTTCTAGGCCTTATCCCAAAGGACAGAAGGGTGGGAAGATGTGGTTCCAAATCCCAAGGAGTCACGCCGATTCACGTGGTCAGTTTACCCCTAGAGGCAGAGGGGTAACAACAACAGACGCCGCCTAGAGGCAGAGGGGTCCAAGAACCAGGGCAACAGGGAGTCTCTTCCTGAGAAGCCTTTCAGCATCCCTGAGGTGTTGCCCGCTGTCCCTCCTTGGAGGCAGTCGGGAAGATTATCACTGTACCCAGAAGCCTGGCATTCCCTCACTCAAGACAGATGGGTACAGTCGATCATATCCAAGGGTTACATAATTCCTTTCGAGGAAAGTCCCTTCCTTCAAGTTCCCTTCCAGATGTACCACCCGGTCTAAGGGACATTGCAGAGTTAGAAATCGCAAAACTACTGCAAAAAGAGCCATTCAGCCAGTTACAATAGACCATTCAGAGCCCGGAATCTACTCAAGGTTCTTTTTGGTCCCCAAAAGACGGGAGACTGGAGACCAATATTGATCTCAGCAGACTCAACAAGTCTGTCAGGAAGACAAGATTCAATGGTCACTCTTCAGTCAATTCTGCCCTTCTTACAGAAGGACAACTGGATGTGCTCAATAGATCTTCAGGATGCACTATCACATCAAAATTCACAGACGCCTCCAGGAGATTTCTCCGCCGGCTGGGGTCCAGTCATTTCCAGTTCAGAGCCCTGCCCTTTCGCCTCACTACAGCCCCCAGAGTGTTCACCAAATGCATGGCAGTGGTCACGGCTCACCTGAGACGCCAAGGATTCCAGGTGTTTGCATTCGACGACTGGCTCCTGTCAGCCACCACCAGGCATCAGCTTATACAAGCCAGGGATTACACAATAGACCTTTGTTCTCATTTGGGCATCTCAGTCAACTTCAAAAGTCATCCTTATCGCCCTGCCAGTCTATTACCTTCATAGGCAAACTTAAACACTGTTCGGATGTCAGCTACCCTTACAGAACAAAGAGTTTCAGACATTCAGACTCATAAACAGGATCATTCTGGCCAGCAAGAAGGTACAGGCCAGAATGGTTCTAAAGGTATTAGGTCTCATGGCTGCGGCCATCACTCTTCTTCCCTGGCTCGATTCTACATGCGCCTCCTTCAGTGGATGCTGTTCACACAGTGGTCATACCAGCAACTTCCAATGCCACCAGATTCTGGTGACACAATCATGCAAAGAACATCTTGCTTGGTGGATCACATCGCCTCAGGTTCACCAAGGCAGGTGCTTTGTACCTCCGCCCCGATAGCCACTGTCACCACGGATGCCTCCCTGATCGGGTGGGGGTCATTATCAGGGCAGGATGGTTCATGGACGTGGCATCCGCTCGAGTACCATCTGCACATAAATGTCCTGGAGATGAGAGCAGTGCTTTTAACGCTGCAAGCCCTCAACGACTTTCTTCCCGTAGGGACAATTGCAGTCCTCACAGACAACATGTCTGTAGTTTGGTATATCAACAAACAGGGCGGAACCAAGTCCTACCCCTTGTGTCGAGAAGCCAGACTATGGCAATGGGCGATCTCCTCTCATCGGTTTCTGGTAGCAACGCATATCCCTGGGAAAACCAACATTATAGCGGACAGATTGAGCAGAGCTATTCTCATGCCTCACGAGTGGTCTCTCAAGCAATCCATAGCGGAAGAGATTTTTCTGGAATGGGGTCGCCCATGTTGCGATCTTTTGCTACTCCCCAAAACAGCAAATGTCCAGACTTCTTCAGCCTCTTCCTCTATCAGGCCATCCCCAGAGACGCTCTGACCCAGGATTGGCCCCAGGGACTTCTTTATGCCTTCCCTCCATTTCCTCTGATCCCTCAGGTGATCCAGAAAGCTACCGTTTTGAGAGCCAAATTGATTCTCATTGCCCCTTACTGGCCTCGACAAGTTTGGTTCCCGTTCCTCCATCGTCACCTTTTGGTGCAGCCGTGGCATCTGGACCCAGTGCCAGATCTACTGATTCACCAATCCGGTCAGCTGCACCGGTCAATCCATTCTCTCAACCTCACAGCATGGTTGCTCCACTTCCTTCCTTTGATCTCTAACCCTGTTAGAGATATCATAGTAGCTTCACTAAAATCCTCTACCAGGAGGATTTACACAAGCAAATGGAACGCTTTTCTTATTGGGCTAAGGCCCAAAATATTGATCCTTTTACTGCCCCTGTTCAGGCAGTTCTGGACTTCTTAGCAGAGATTTTTCATGCAGGCTCCTCTTCTTCAACAGTCAGAGTTCAGTTGGCTGCTATTTCTAATTTTCATGTCGGGATAGCAGATCATAATATTATGTCCCATAGGCTCTGCAGGGCCTTCTTGAAAGGAATTTTCCTACTAAAGCCTCCAATCAGGAATCCTCCTCCTCAGTGGGATCTAAATTTAGTGCTGACATCCTTGATTCTTCCCCTTCGAGCCAGCTGTTTCTTGTTCCCTGAAATATCTTTCTTGGAAAACTTTATTCCTAGTGGCTATTACATCTGCCAGGAGGGTGTCTGAACTTCATGCTCTTTCAGTTCGAATTTCTATTTGATTTTTCACAAAGACAGAGTATCCTTGAGAACTAATCCATCCTTTTTACCTAAGGTCGCCTAAAAAACAATCTGAATCAATCCATTGATCTCCCCGTATTTTTTCCTAACTATTCAGATAGAGCTGAACAAAAGCTACATTATCTTGACGCCCACCGTCAGCTCAGATATTATTTGGACAGAACAAAAAATTTAGAAAATCTGATCAACTTTTTGTTTCCTATGGATAATAAAAAGGCCTACCTGTTTCTAAAGTGACTTTGTCCAGATGGCTTTCTTCGGTCATCACTGAAATTTATACGCTCAGGGAAAACAGCTGTGCTCAAAACCTAAAGCACATTCAACTAGGAGTTTAGCTACTTCTACAGCTTTTCAAGCTAGACTGCCTTTGGACACTATTTGTGCAGCGGCCACTTGGGCCACTCCTCACACTTTTTTGTTTCCCATTACAAATTGGACTTGGCCTCCAGGGACAGAGCCAGTTTTGGCTCTACAGTCCTCAAGAGTTGTTCCATTGAGCCACCCAGGATAGAGGTGCTAGGACGCTGTCCCATCAAGCAAGAATGAAGGCGAGATTGACAACTTAACATTAAGTTATGTACCTACCATAACGCTCCATGTTAGTTGTCTTCTCGCCTTCTTTCTTGCGACCCTCCCTCCTTCCCCCTGGCCTGGACAGACCTTGTATAAGAAACTATTATGCTAAAGACCATTCAAACCTGGTCCTTTTTCCATCTGTAAGTTTCTTCTTCCTTTGGGAAGTATTTTATGCTTGGTGTTATTGCCCTTTTGTCAACAAACGAGATCTGGGTACTTCCTGCCTTGCATCATGGGATATGGGGCTGCCTCGAGCTGGTAAAAGGAGTTCTCGAGCTAAAGCAGTGCGAGTGGAGCCGAGGGATCGGCTCCGAACCCATCAAGCAAGAAAGAAGGCGAGAGAAGACAACTAACATGGAACGTTATGGTAGGTACATAACTTCTTATTCTGTGCTTGGAACCAGGCACAAGGAGCTGACACAGCTGTTCCAAATATTTCTCAGATTTTGCAATACTTAACTGAGATGCTGTTCAAAGGCCTATCCTTTTCATCAATTAAAATTCATGCCTCTGCCATCTCGGCTCATTACAATACAGAGCCACCAATCTTTTCTCATCCCTTGTTAAGGCAGTACCTCGGAGAAGCCAAAAACTTAAGGCCTCCAAGGAGATCACCTATACCTGCATGGGACCTAAATTATGTCTTGGAAACGCTCGCCCTGCCTCCTTTTGAGCCAGCTGCTACAGCAGATATAAAGTTTTTATCTTGGAAAACAGCTCTGCTCTTAGCAATAACCTCTGCAAGACGAGTCTCAGAGCTACAGGCACTCACGGCTGTGGAACCTTTTATTTTTTTTTTTATCTAGACAGGGTTCCTCTGAACAAACCTGACATTTATGCCTAAGGTAGTGTCAAGTATGGCCCTTAACCAAACTATTAATCTGCCTACTTTTTATCCAAACCCACAGAATAAGGGGGAGATAATTCTGCATTCTTTGGACATACACAGACAGTTACGCTTCTACTTGGACAGAACCAAAGCTTTCAGAAAGACAGAGCAATTACTAGTGGCATATGCTGCAGTATCACAAGGAAAGGCTATTTCAAAGTGGATAGGCCACTGCATTCGTTTCTGCTATTCACAACATGGCAAGCCAGTGCCCAAGGGCATTAGGCCACATTCAACCAGAGCAGTGGCCACTTCAGCAGCCTTCCTCAGGGGAGTACCAACCAAAGCCATTTTAGAGGCTGCTACCTGGGGTTCAGTGCACACCTTAACAAAGCACTATCATTTACTACTCTACTCTAAATCCAGGGCAGGCTTTACCACTGCAGTTCTGCAGGGCCTCATAGCTGCTCCTAATGCTATTTAGCGCCAGTCTCCCAACCATAGCTTTGGGACTCAACCCAAGTGTAATGACTGCAACAGTGAAACATTAAGAACATAGTACAGTTGTGTACACTTACCATAATTGTAGATGTTAGTGTATTCACTGTTGCAGTCCTGGTTACCCACCCTCCATCCCCCATATCTTTGCTGCAACTTACCTCTTCTTCTCTAATCTATGCAACCTATGTGGTGTATTTGCTTGTACATGAAGGTATAATATATTTTGGTGCATGCATGTTTTATTGGCATATTTTTAGCCTACCCTTTTGGGGGCACCTGACATCTGGGTTAAGAAAAACTGAAGAAAATGGTGTCTGCTGCATCTTTTATACCCCTGGCGCACTGACGTCAGGGAGGAGGTGACAGCAGCCGAAGCCGGACCTAGACTTCAGAATTCAGGCCGACTGCGGGTAGCTTGCCAGCAGGATAACCCAAGTGTAATGACTGCAACAGTGAATACATACGAACATCTACATTTATGTTAAGTGTACACAACTGTACTTTTCTCCCTTAGTCTCTGTGAGGTCCACTAGAAGCCTTTCCAAACCTGTATTGCATGTTGTGGACCAGGCATTATTGGCCAGAGGTATTCTAACCCTCGGGAACTATCCTTCTTTGGGAGGTGATCACCCATTTCCAAAGACCACCTTATTCTCCTCCTTCATTGCCTTTGAAGTCCCTGGATATAGTACAGTCTTCCCCTTCTGCGGTTCCCTTTATGGATCTCACTAAGGAACCTCAGTTGCCTTCGTGGCAGGAAAGTTTTGCTATGACCCAGGATGTCAGCTGTGACACGCATAGCTTGCTGCTCCACAGCCATCCAGGGACTCTGGGTCAGCAGGCTGAGCCACTTTGGGGAGGAGTGCTCCGTGTCCTAGACATACACACTCTTCTCTGGGTGGATCAGCCTTCCAACTGATGGAGAAGGCTTTCGCTGCTGCTGGCGATAACGGACTGTCTATATCTCTGCCCTCGTCTGGTACAGTGGTTTCACAAGTCGCACCTAGCGGACACCGGGTGCAAGGGCCTCAGGACATATTCCCTCCAGAATCCCCCTTTCCGTAGTCTTCCCCAGCTTCTCCCGCTGAGGAGGTCCACCGGAAAAGTTTGTGTAAGAGGAAGCACATGGACTCCACAGAGGAGTCCCTCACTGAAGAGACATATTTCGATTTAGGGGGAAGGATCCCCTCGGTCACCCTTTGTATCCTTTGGCGATTATCCTCAAAATCCTGAAACAGAGACGTGACTGGCAGTCCTCTAATCTGACCCCTGAGGAATCTGTGTTTCTGCAGGCCTTTTTTGCCTGGCCCCCTACCTCTGGGTTACTCCGCCTGCTGATTAACTTGTCAAGTTCATCATGCAGTGTGCTTGGAAGGCCTCCGATACCGTCAAAGCTATTCCCCGGAGGCCAGATAAGATCTTGTCCCCTCCTGCTTCGGATCTCCATTGGTCCAAAGGTCTTCCTGTTGATGCTTTTGGTGGTGGCGGCCGCAACAAAAAAGGATCTGGCAGAAGAAGAAAGCCCGACTGTCCATCCGCCTAACAGAGAGTCCCGGGCCCTGGGCCCTGGAAAGAATAGGGAAGCACACCTTTGCTTCAGCTACCTTTGCTATCAGGTCCCTGAATTATATGGGACATTTTACCAGGTTTCAAAGGGATCTGGTTTCTGAGCTCTCCCAAACCTTTGCTGGTGCAGTGTCTGAGGTCCGTGACAAAGTGGCCTCTCAGCTGGCCACCATTGAGTCTATATCTAACGCCTCTATGCGATTGATATCTCGCGCATCAGAAGGAGCAGCTAGAGCGATGGGTTCTGCTGCGGTCTTGAGACGACACGCCTGGATGCGCTTGTACAACTTCGTGGAACCTTTTAAGTCTTCCTTTTATAATGCCCCCATTGAGCCCTCCTAGTTTGGGCCCAAAGTTAAAAGCACACTGGCTAGATGTGAACAGGACGGTAAGACCCTTTCTGCCGTAGGTGTCCCGTTATTATTCCCCTCAACGTGCTTTCTCCTAAAACCAAAAGAGTGGGAAGATATGGTTCAAGAAATCTCGGGGTCCTTTTCATGACACACAGGCCGGGTTCTCCCCCAGATACCGAGAGGGAAACTTACAGGGAAGATGCTCCTTTCGGGGCAGAAGGGGACCGCGTAACCATGGTTCCAGGGATTCTTTCCCTGGTCAATTCTACCAGCACTCCTGAAGAGCGGCCCAAATCTATTTTCCTCTCGAGGTGGTTGGGGGACATGTCTCCTTTGTACCCTTCTGCCTGGCTAACCATCACCACCGATTCTTGGGTACAAAGGATCATAACCAGAGGTTATTGTATCCCCTTCGATCTTTGTCCTGTCCCTTCAAAAAATCTTCCTGACGTTCCACCCAGTCAAAGGGAAGAAGCAGCACTAGAGATAGAAAAGCTGCTAAGAAAAAGCGTCATCCAAATAGCACCTCCAGACCAGATATGATCCGGATTCTACTCAAGACTATCTTTGGTGCCAAAGAAAACTGGGGACTGGAGACCAATTTTGGATCTCGGTGTATAGAACAAGTTTGTGAGAGTACAAGAATTACGGATGGTCCCTATACAGTGTATCCTCCTGCTTTTAGAAAGACGATTGGATGTGCTCTATAGATCTTCAAGATGCGTACTACCACATAAAGGTGGACAGGCTATCAAGAAGATTTCTGCGCTTCCATGCGAGAGCCAGTCACTACCAGTTTGGAGTACTGCCCTTCGGACTCTCTGCAGCCCCCAGAGTGTTCACAAAGTACATGGCAGTTGTCACGGCTCACTTGCGACTTCAAGGATTCCAGGTGTTTCCATACCTAGACGACTGGCTCATTTCCGCCCCCACCAGACATCATCTACTGGAAAAAGCCCTAGCATACTCTCTCCTCGCTGCTCAAAGGCTAGGCATAACCATAAACTGGCAGAAATCCAATCTCACCCTATCTCAGTCGACAGAATTCATAGGGGTTATCTTGGACATAAAAAAAAAAACTGCAGAGCTGCTATTCCAGAGCACAGAATTTTAAGGATAAAGCAACAGCTAATACCAATCCTTTCAAAATGAAAAAGCCACGGCTCACACGGTTCTACAGCTGTTGGGTTCCATGGCAGCCTCCATCATCATTGTTCCCCTGGCCAGGTTTCACATGAGGCTTCCACAATATCTACTGCTCACCCAATGGTATCCTTTTCAGGATCCTCTTTCAGCCATGATTTGAGTAACCCACAGCTGCAAACAGGATTTAAATTGGTGTATGATACACAATCTAATGGTCTCTCCCCTTCTACCCCCAGCAGCCCAAGACCACAGTGACCACGGACGCCTCCATGATGGGGTGGGGGGGGCTATGTCAGGGACAGACAGTCCAAGGCACTTGGTCCCAACTGGAGGCCTATCTGCATATAAATGTTCTAGAGCTGAGGGCGGTGCTTCTGGCGTTGCAAGCATTCCATCCCTTGCTGCCGTCTGGGACAATTGCGATTCAATCGGACAACATGGCGGTGGTCTGGCACATCAACAAGCAAGGTGGAACCATATCTTACCCCCTTTGTCGAGAGGCCATGAGGATATGGCAATGGGCAATGGCTACCAACCGTTTTCTTCTAGCAACGCCCATTCCCGGGAGTTCCAACGTGATAGCAGACAGACTCAGCAGGTGCATTCTTCAACCTCACGAGTGGTCCCTGAATCCCTTGATAGCAGCAGAGATCTTCCACCACTGGGGCCGTCCTTGCTGCGACCTCTTTGCATCCCAACTGCAGCAATTTCTTTGCCCTGATTCCCCCTCCGACACAGTCCCCCAGGGATGATATAGTTCACGATTGGCCCTTGGGTCTTCTCTACAAATTTCTGCCCTTTTCTCTCATTCCCTAGTTTCTGAAGAAAGCCCGGCGGTTGAGCAAGGTAATCCTCATAGCACCATATCGGCTCGACAGATTTGGTTCCCATTCCTTTGGCCTCACCTAATAGATCGACCATGGATTCTCCATTCAATCTCACACCCACAGAACCTGATTCATCCCAACCTGAACAGCCTGAAGCTAACTGCTTGGCTACTCCAATTCCCTTGATTGCCAGGCAGAATGATCTTTCTTTACCAGTACGTGATATTCTCATTGCTTCTCCTAAGTCTTCCACTAAAATTACTTATCTGAGCAAGTGGAAAAGATTTACCTGTTGGCTGAAAGATAAACAAGTAGGCCCCTTTTCAGGACCAGTGTCGATAATACTAGACTATCTGGCCAACCTGTTTCAATTGGGTCTGTCTGCCTCTACCATTGGAGTTCATTTGGCTGCAATTTCTAATTTTCATGAGGGTGTCCAAGATTCCTCTCTTACATCCCATAAATTGTGCAAGAACTTCATAAAAGGTGTGAATCATCTGAAGCCACCTTTTAGAGAACCTATTCAACCATAGGATTTTTCATTAGTTCTACAAGCTCTGACAATGGCACCTTTCGAACCAGCCTCTTCTTGCGACCTCAAGTATTTGTCATGGAAAACCTTGTTTTTGGTCGCTATTACTTCTGCCAGACGTATTTCTGAACTTCAAGCTTTATGTATCAAAAGTCCATACTTGATTTTTCATAGATAGTGTCTCTGAGAACTAATCCGTCATTTCTGCCTAAAGTGATCTCTGACATGTCCATTAATCAAGCCATTGAATTGCCAGTTTTCTTTCCTAAACATTCAAACAGAGGAGAGTATTGCCTACATACCCTAGATGTACACAGGCAAATCCATTTTTACTTGAACAGGACTAAACCCTTTCATAAATCTGACTAGTTATTTTTGGCCTTTTCCTGATCTAGATTAGGATCTGCTGTTGCTAAGGTCACATTCGCTAGATGGTTGAAGGACTGTGTGATCTTTATTTACACACAACGTAATATCTCGTTGCTTACTACCATGAAAGCTCATTCAACAAGGTTGGTGGCAACTTCTGCTGCCTTCCATGCCGGAGCTTCTTTACATGACATCTGTACAGCTGCAACTTGGGCTACGTCTCAACTTCATCAATCATTGCAAATTGGATTTGGCCTCCAAGGGAAGAGCATCTTTCGGTTCTATGGTGCTCAGGAATGTCCTTCCATGAGAGCCTCCCAGGAATAGAGGTAGCTGGGGAATCTGTCTCATGCGTAAGGAATGAACAAAGATTAACAATATCAGATAAAGAAGTTATGTCTTACCATAACGTTCCATCTGTATTGTTGATCCTCGTTCAGTCATTACGACCCTCCCTCCTTCCCCTCCTGTGGTTTCTAGTGGATCTCACCATCCAGATGTCCTTCAAGGATGCATCTGCAGTCCTAACATATGGGTTGTCCTGCCTCAGGCAGCCCTTCGGTCGGCCGGATTCCAAAGTCTGGGTTTGGCCTTGGCTGATGTCGCACTTCACCCGACGTCATAGCTGCTGTGAATTGGGTATAAAGGCATCAGCCGACACCATTTTCCTCAGTCTTTCTTGCCGCGCAGTGCCCGAAGCAGAAGCTGTTCGCAAGTGTCGGTCGGTCAGATCCAGAGATTTCTACTACCGAAGACTTCTAAAAAGCTAAGTACCCCTATGGGGACTCTTTCTTGCCTCAGCCGATGTCAGAAAAAGTAAATAATTGTTTAACTTGTGGGAAACTAATACCTCATAAGGATTTCCACTCTTACTGCCTTCCTTGCTTAGGCCCAGACCGCGACGTATCAGCTTGTCTAGCCTGTGCTTCCTTCAACCGACGGACACTTAGACGTCGGTCGGAGTTTGCGGAGGAGTTTTTTGGTCCCGCTTTTGCTTACAAAAGGCCGTCGGAGACTCCGACTTCACAATTAGCTAAAAAGCGTAAGGAAAAGGACCGACACTCGCTGTCCGTGGTTTCGGCCGAAACCACAGTTAAGCCAACCGCGAGTGTCTTGGTTTCGGCTGAAACCGAGTCCTCGGTTCTTCCTTCGACCGAAAGCATACCTCCGACAGCCGAGGCCTCACACAGCATGGCTGAATCTGCTACCGAAATTTCATCTGCTGTAGCAGGCACCCAGGATTTATCGGATACTATTCCTTTAGACATATCTACTCCTGCACGTGGAGCTGCTAGGCCCCCTGCTTCTATGTCCATCAAGGCTTTTTCTAGGGCTAAAGCAGCTAAATCTTCTAAGGCCTTGCCTGCTAAAACCCCACACAGGCCTACCTCTAGTTCCCAAATGCTCAGCCTGGCTGAGGATCTCATTTCCTTGATCAGGGGATCCCAACCTCACCCAGACAGGGCCTCTCAACCCCCTCCAGAGAAAAGGCCTAGAGCAGAGCCCCCCGATCCAGTTTCAACTGTCTACTTCTTGGATGAGTCAGAAAATTCAAATCCTCCAGAAGGCCCTTATTCTCCATATGAGGATTCTGATGCAGAAGACTCCATTCCTTCTGCCTCTCCTCCTGAGGAATTTTCTTTTGGGGAAACCTTACATGCTATGAGAGAGCATTTTCAATGGCAGGGCCAGGATTTTTCAGATTCAAGGAAAAGGCTAAGGACCTTTTTACATTTACCACAGCATAGGCCTTTAGCCATTCCTCCAGTACTAACAGTTGTGGATGATGCATTTAATGATGCCTGTACTGCTCCTGACTCTCTTCCCCCGGCCCCTGCTAAACCCGACAGATATTACAGGGTCCCGGACACACACTTTCACTTGTATAAGGCTCCTATTGCAGATCCTGAAACCATTTCACAGGGCCCCAAAGCTGTAGCAGCTGCCTCTGCCAAAACCCTCCCTCTGAAAGAGAATCTAGAGCATTAGAGAGATGGGGTAAAAAGTTTATACTTCTGCTACTCTTTCGGCTAGGGCCTTAAACTGCCAATTCCACATGATCCAGTATCAGGAATTCTTGTTAGACCAGCTAAATAAAAAAACTGTCCTCTCCTGAACCTATAGACCGTAAGTCCCTTCAGGATTTGGTACATAACACTCAGCAGGTCAGTAATCATTCTTTAAAATGCGGCTATGATGCACTGGAGGCTTCCTTTAGATCAGCTATGACTGGAACCGTGATCAGAAGGCATGCATGGTTAAAAGAGCAATCCTTACCAGACCATGTCAAGTCAAGGCTCCTAGATGCTCCCATGGAGAAACAAAGTTTGTTTGGCTCCCCTGCACAGCAAGTGCTAAAGAAGGTGGAAGAAAAAGCAAAATCTGTTCAAACAGTCAAGGATTTCTTACAGGTCCAACCTCCGAGGTTTAGTAGAAATTGGCCTTCGAAGACTTGGTCCTTTCCAGACACCTCCAGAGCACAGAGAGGCCGAAATAGGCGCCCAAGAGGCAGAGGTCAATCCAGAGGTGCCTACAGGGGACGTCAGTGGCAGCCTAACAACCAGAGAAGTACTGCCACAGATCCAGCTACTACCACTTCCACAGGACAGACACAACGACTTGGTTCTGATACCGCCTACCAGGGAACAACTGGAAGCACCCTTAGGCGGAAAGCTAGCCTTATTTTCCGTAAACTGGCATTACATTACAGGAGATAAATGGATTTTACAGACAATAGACAAAGGCTACAGGTTTCACTTCCACACTCTACCAAAAAAGAGAGGAATGCCAAACCTTCCACCAAACCAAAAAACAAACGCTCTAGGACAAATCAACCACTTACTAAGGATGAGAGCTATAGAAAAGGTACCACCTATGGAACAAGGACGAGGACTTTTCCTGGTACCAAGAAAAGAAAACCAATGGAGGCCTATTCTCGACCTGTCCGCTCTGAACACATATCTCATTGTTCCAAAATTCAAAATGCTGACCCTACAGCAACTTCTTCCCATGCTGGGCAAGGAGTCTTGGCTGGTGACTCTAGATCTCAAGGAGGCATACCTGCACGTCCCTATACGACCAGATTGCAGAAGATACCTCAGATTTCTTGCAGGATCAGAGCATTATCAATTCTCAGCATTGCCCTTTGGCTTATCTACTGCGCCCAGAGTATTCACGAAATGCCTGGCATCAGTAATTGCTCATTGCAGGCTTCAGGAAATTCAGATTTATCCATACCTGGACGACTGCCTGATACAAGCGGACAACAAGACCAAATTAACACAAGATTTGGAAAAGGTTATAAAACTACTGCAAGCCCTGGGATACACAGTCAACATGAAAAAGTCAAGGCTGGTACCATCCCAGAGGATAACATTCTTGGGTGCAGAACTGGATACTTCAAATCAGATGGAATTTCTCACAGCAGAAAAGCAACTACCACTCTATTTCAGGGCATTAACAACACAGAACCAGCTTACAGCAAGGAAAGTCCTGCAAGCCCTGGGTTACATGGCATCCTGCATAATATTGGTTCCACATGCCAGGCTGCATATGAGGAAGTTGCAATGGTACCTAAGGAATATATGGTCTCAACACAAGCACAGCCTAGAAGCCCCGATTCCAATAATCCCATGCCTGAAGCAAGAATTCCTGTGGTGGGCTCAGGCCTGTCAGTTGAACAGAGGACTGCCCTTCCACAAACCTCACCCAAGCCAGACTATCACCACGGACGCCTCAGACCTAGGCTGGGGGGCACACATGGTGGACAAGTGTATACAAGGCCTATGGACACAAGACCAGCTGAACCTACACATAAATCAAAAAGAGATGCTGGCAGTGAAACAGGCAATCCAGACATTCAGACCGTTTCTTCAACAGGGTCATTTGCTGATGAGGACGGACAACACCACAGTCATGTGGTATATCAACAAACAAGGAGGCACACATTCATATCCTCTATGCCGGATGGCAATGGACCTGTGGAATGTAGCCCTGAACCTCAACATTCAGCTCCAGGCCATATTTGTGCCAGGAAAAAAAAATATACTAGCAGACACCTTAAGCAGAACTACCACGGATGCGCACGAATGGATGCTGCATCCAGACATCTTCAAATCCATTACAAAGAAATGGGGACTACCAGAAATAGACCTGTTCGCATCCCCACACAACCACCAATTGAGGAAATTCTGCACAAGGGCATCCAACCCACTAGCTTGGAAGGTGGACTCCCTCTCCTTCAGTTGGGAAAACCTGACAGCATATGCATTCCCACCTCTTCCTTTGATGCACAACGTGCTACTGAAGATCAAAGAAGATCGCCCAAGGATCATCCTGATAGCTCCAGACTGGCCGAGGCAGCATTGGTACCCGCTACTGAGGAGTATGTCTCGGACACACGCATGGCCTCTACCTCTAGTTCCTTTACTGCTAACACAGAACAACTTCAAGATCCTACATCCAAACTTGAAAACACTACAGCTAGCTGCCTGGAATATTACATAAAACAAAATAACCCAGATTTATTCCAGAGGGTTAAAGACATTATACTGGATGCTCGCAGACCCTCCACAAGGAAGACTTACTCAGCCAAATGGAAAAGATACCTCATTTGGAGTGCAGCAAAAGGAGAAAATGTATCATTAGCAAACATAGCTAACATCCTGGAATACTTAGCAGACCTTTTCCACAATGGCCTGTCTTACTCCTCCATTAAGATTCATGCATCAGCAATTTCAGCAAAATACAACATGGATCCTCCAGTCTTCTCTCATCCTCTACGCAGGCAGTTTCTGAGAGGAATTAAAAATGTAAAGCCTCCAAGAAAGCCACCTTTGCCTACATGGGACCTCAACTTTGTGCTGGAAAAGTTAACACTTCCCCCTTTCGAGCCAGCAGCAACAGCAGAATTACAGTTCTTATCTTGGAAAACTGCTTTCCTGCTTGCAATCACTTCAGCAAGAAGGGTTTCTGAATTACAGGCATTAATGGCAGTACAGCCCTTCCTCATCTTCCATCAGGATAGAGTGTCCTTGAGAACTAACCCTACTTTTATGCCAAAGGTGGTCTCCAGGGTATCATTGAACCAAGCAATCCACCTACCAACATTCTTCCCCAACCCACAGAACAGGGGAAAGACTACTACATACCTTGGATGTGCACAGGCAATTGCGCTACTATCTGGACAGAACCAAGAACAATAGAAAACTGACCAGCTTCTGGTAGCATATGCAACAGGAATGGAAGGAAAAGCAATTTCAAAACAGACAATCTCAAAATGGATAGGAAATTGCATTAGATTTTGTTACTCTTTTCATGGAAAGACAACTCCAGAAAACATCAGGCCTCACTCCACAAGAGCTACAGCCACTACTACAGCTTTCTTACGAGGAGTGGCTACCAAAGACATTCTAGAGGCTGCTACTTGGAGCTCCGTGCATACATTTGCCAAGCATTATAATCTACCTTTATACTCCAGATCCCGAGCAGGTTTTGCAACTGCTGTTTTGCAAGGGATCTTAACTACACCATAATCATCTTAGTGCCTCCTCCCCCAGTTTGGCTATGGTATTCTACCCATATGTTAGGACTGCAGATGCATCCTTGAAGGACATAGTACAGTTTTGTACCTACCATAAATGTAGATGTCCAAGAGGTATGCATCTGCAGTCAAGATTACCCACCCTCCTTCCCCTCTGTGGTACTCCTAGGGTATTTGCCCATCTTGTAGCTAGCTGGGGGAATCTATTATGGTGTATTTGTTTGTATATATGTATATACATGTTATTTTTGTTTGCTCTCTACTGTTTGGAATCATTTGCATTTATCCAAATTTAGCCTTCCTAGAGGGTACCTGGCATCTGGGGCAAGAAACACTGAGGAAAATTGCATCGGCTGATGCCTTTATACCCAATTCACAGCAGCTATGACGTCGGGTGAAGTGCGACATCAGCCGAGGCCAGACCCAGACTTTGGAATCCGGCCGACTGAAGGGCTGCCTGAGGCAGGACAACCCATATGTTAGGACTGCAGATGCATACCTCTCGGACATCTACATTTATGGTAGGTACAAAACTGTACTTTCTCTTAGGTTATTTGACCAGAGGTGCCCTCTACCTTCTTAAACTTGCAAACTCAATCTGAGGTAACAGGGAGAGGAGGATTGTGGGTAAGAGTTTAGCTCGAGAGTTTGAAGCTGACGAGAGTTTGGAAAATGGCCGGCTTGGTTCCGGGCTCGGAACAGATACCCATGCGTAATGACTGAACGAGGATCAACAATACAGATGGAACGTTATGGTAAGACATAACTTTTTTCCATATCTAGATGACTGGCTCCTCACCACCCCTACCATGCATCTCCTACGACAGTCCAGGGATGACTTGCTCCGGATTTGTCACTTATTGGGTTTAACGGTCAATTATGCCAAATCAGATTGACACCATTTCAGAACCTAGAGTTTATTGGTGCACATTTGAACACTATGCAGGTTGCTTCTTTGCTTACTCATCGCATAGACACTTTGATCTCAAGTTCATCATATTACTACGCTTATGCATACCCTTCAATGGGGTTTAGCTGTTCAATGGTTTAGTCTTTGACTATCCCTTTTGTTTCCAGTCCAGCTTAAACTATACAAACGCCATATCGACTGGTGGATCCAGTCAGATGACATTTATCTAGGCCGTCCCTTTGTCATCCCTCCCCCACTGGCCTCAGTAACCAGGGATGCCTCCCAGTTGGGGTGAGGGGCATTACTTGGGAAGAACTGTATAAGACTTGTGGTTATCCATCCCATATCACCCCCCCCCCCCCCCCACCCAATAGACCAGTTTGCATATCAACGTCCTGGAGATGAGAACAGTCCTTTTAGCGTTGTAGACATTTCAAGGTGCCTGTAATCTGGTACATCAACAAACAAGGGAAGACTTGATCCTTCTCCTTTGCCAAGAAGCAAAGTGGGGATGGTAATGGGCGATCTCTCACCACTTGTAGTAACTTGGATTTCGGGAAAACTAACATAACAGACAAACTCAGCAGGTTCATTTTGATGCCTCACGAGCGGTCTCAATCGGTGGCAGAGAGATTTTCTGCTTTTGGAGTAAACTATGTTGAGATCTTTACATCTCTCCACAGCAACAAATGCAGCAGGCACTTTGCCCTGATCCCCCATCAGGTGGAGTTCTCTAGAGATATTCTAGTCCACCTTTGGCTCTTCGGTCTCCTATACACCTATCCTCCAATACCTCTCATTCCAAATTTCTTATAGAAAATCAGTCTGTTGAAGAGCTTGGTCTTCCTCATTGCCACTTTTTGGCCTCACCAAATGTAGATACCTTTCCTTTGGGCTCTTAGTTATCCTCTTTGGATACTGCACCCAAGTCCAGGTCATCTTAAACATCCTTCAGGGATGAATTGTCCCAATATCCCACCCCTCAGAATAACTGCATGGTTTATCCAGTTATGTTGATAGCCAGACAGTTCAGCCTTTCTTCCCCAGTACGAGGCCGTACTGTTCCTGCAGAAAGACTCCATTAAAAGGATTTATACGAGTAAATGGAAAAGATTTTCATTTTGGGCTCTAACAAACATTGACCTTTTTACTGCTCCTGTCTCTGCCGTACTATATTTTCTAACTTCCTTCTGGTTGTGGAAAACTAACACCTTCTTTAAAGTACAATCTGCAGCCATATCAAATTTTCATTCAGGAGATGGAAGCAGTCAAAGCATACTTTTTAAGTTATGCAAGGCATTCTTAAGATGCCTTCCTTCTCAGAACTCCAGTAAGAGACCCATCACTGCCCTGTGATTCAACTGTGGTACTGCAAGATTTGACTCTTTTTTTTTTTTTGCTGAATGCTCAAAGTATCTTTCTTTGAAAACAGCATTTTTAGTGGCTGTTACTTCCACTAAAAGGATTTCTAAACTCCAGGCATCTGAAGTAGTTACTTAATTTGTTATGCAACCTGTGGGGTCTTGGATCCGACAGGCAGCTTTCCAAGCTTCAAGATCCGAGCTCCTAGCTCCTCCTCTCTACCCACAATCCCCTGTCACCACCACACTACCTCAGATCGTTTTTGCCGCGGTTTGACTCGCAAGCATCTTGAGAAGAGCTCCTGAGCTTAGTAGCAGGAAAGTGAATTTTTTTCTTGAAATTTTCTTAAAACTTTGACAAAGTTAAAAGAAGAGTGTTGAGAGTTTCTCTGCCCTTTTTTATTTTCGGGATTGCGTTTTGTTCAGTTAACCCTCCCCTAGGTGTTTGGGCGTGTGAGTGTGTGTGTTAGGAAAATGGCCGAAGGCCATAAGGCTGTTTTTTCTAAGTGCACTGGGTGTGGCCATAAGCTTTCCCCAGCTGATGGCCACACTCAGTGCGTTATATGACTGGGTGTTGCCCATTTGTCTTCAGACTGCCAGGTTTGCGCAGCCTTCAACCCCCGGGCTGTGAGGGACAGGAGGAACAGGCTTATTCTGGCGGGATTGCTTCCCCCGGAGGAGGCCTCTTCCTCCTCTCCCTCCAAGGTGCAGGTTGCCCAGGTAGCTTCGGCACCCCTGACTCCCTCGACTCAGGCAGGGACTCAACCTCCCACTATTGCCTTGAGTACGAGGGAAGTTCAGTCTTCTCCTTCTAGGGGAAAAGCACAGGGAGAAGCACAGACACAGTAGGCGAGCCAAGCCTCATCCCTCAGCTCCGCCATCGAAGACTGTTAAATCGCCTCCGAGGGTGTCCGGACCTTCTTCTTCTCGGCTCCGATCCCCTTCCTTCTCGCCGGAGCCGGAGGAGGAGCTCCTATCACCCTTGAGGTCGTCGAGGAGGACTTCCAGGCCCGCCTCTATGACCTCCTCTAGATCTACTAGGTCTCTCTCCGACGCCGATATGGACAGGATGATGTGTCTGTTTCTGCAGACCCAAATGCAGATGGGGGTGCTCCTGCCTCCCCTCACAGGGGGGGGGGGGAGTGCAGCTTCAATATTTGCCCTGATTTCTCCTTCAACCCGGATCCGGGTTTTGGAGTCTTCGGATCCAGGCCCTTTCTGAGCCGGGGTTTTGTTGGCGCCGGTGGCCCAAGCCTTCTCAACGCCGACCATACCCTCTAGTATCTCTGATCCGAGCTCTCGGGGCCGTGGGTCGGGCGTCGGATCCGTGGGAGAGCACCTCCCTTTCGGATCTGATGTCTTCATCCCTGATCCCTATCTCTGAGCCGAGGAGACTGCTCTCGGGGCCGGAAGAGAGTAGTTCTCCCTCAGCGTTCGAGGTAGTGGAGAGGGTACTGTCGAGGTCTTCCAGGTCCCCGACTCGGGCTTTGGATCCTTCCACTCCCTCACTGCATACGGGTCTACCTTCCATCGGGACAGCCTGCTCAGACCCTCCAGTTGGTTCCCTCGGAGGAACAAGAGGCCGTTGACGAGCCCTCTTCTGATAGTCCCACAGAGGAGGTGTCTCGTAAATGGACGTGTAAAAGGAGGCACATGGACTCCCCCGAGTCTGTCACCACAGATACGGACTTAGAGGAAAGGGAAGGTTCCCCAGGGTCACCCCCCGAGGATGTCTCCTTTGGAGACATCATGGAAATGTTGCTTATTAGTGGGGGGTGGTCTGCCCAAAAACCTTCCTCGGATGAGTCCGTATTTCTGGAGGCGTTTGAAGCGGGCCCATCTACCTCCTGGGTGTCCCCACCGGCAGATCCCCTGGTAGATGATCTGACTACCAGGGCTTGGCAGGAACCCGACACCGTGGGGCCTATCCCACGCCGGCCGGATAAAATCCTTAGCCCCCCTTCAGATAGGCAGGCTTGGGCCAAAGGGTCTCCAGTTGATGCGATGTTGGTGGCTGCTGCCACTGAGAGAACTCTCTCTCTCTCAGGAGAGCTCCACGGTCCACCCGCCGGAGAAGGAGTCCCGGGCGCTGGACCGTATAGGGAAGCGGACCTTTGCTTCAGCAACCTTCTCTGTGAGAGCGCTGAATTATATGGCGCATGTCATCAGGCTGCAACGGGATTTGATCAAGGAATACACTGCAGCTCCACCAGAGTCCATGTCGGTCGAGGACGAAACCATGTTCTCGACTTGTATGGCCACTCAAGTCCATTTCAAATACGTCCATGCGGCTACTGTCTTATGCTACGGAGGGAGCTGCAAGGGCCAGCGGGGCAGGTGTTGTCTTGTGACGCCACGCCTGGCTCCGCTTTTGTAATTTCGCAGAACCTTTCAAGGCGTCCTTCGTGAACGCACCCTTTGACTGCTCTTCGCTTTTTGGCAAGACCATATGCGATACACTAGTCCAAAGCGAGAAGGACAGGAAGACGCTGTCTGCCTTCGGAGTCCGCTTCTCGAGCCTCCAACGTTCCTTCTCAAGGAATCTGAGGGGGCAAAAAAAGCTGTGATTCCGCAAGTCTCAGCAATCCTATCCAGCTTCGGACTCCGCGCTCTCCAGAGGCAGGGGGGGGGGCAGGGTGGACGCTGGCCCAGAGGCAGAGGGGGAACCGTGTAACTTCGGGTCTAGGGAGCCTTTCTTCGAGAGTCCCGCGCAGCAGCCCTGAGGGACTTACCTGACTATCCAGCTCTGGAGGCAGTCGGGGGGGGGGGGGTTTAAGAAGCATCTGTCAATGTGGGAGTCCATCACGAACGATCGATGGGTGCTCCGAATTATATCCAGAGGCTACAAAATTCCCTTCCTATTTCGCTCTCCCTCAGGTGGTCGCCTCCTTGATGTCCCACCCAATCAGAGAGGCGGCGACCGTAGAGATTTTAAATTTGTTAGGAAAAAGAGCCATCCAGCAGGTCCCCCTAGACCAATCCGGATCGGGCAACTACTCAAGGTTTAGTGCCAAAAAAGACAGGGGACCTCAGGCCCATTCTTGACTTGTCCACCCTGAACATGTTTGTCCCCAAAGAAAAGTTCCGGATGGTCACTCTACAAGCTATTCTCCCCTTAATGCAGGAGAACAACTGGATGTGCTCTATAGACCTCAAGGACGCGTACTACCACATTCTAATGGACAAACGGTCCAGGAGGTTCCTCCGCTTCCGGCTAGGGGCCAGTCCTTACCAGTTCAGGTTCCTTCCGTTCGGATTCACCTCAGCCCCCAGGGTGTACACCAAAGTCATGGCAGTGGTTGCAGCCCACCTGAGGCTTCAGGGCATAAGGGTCTTTCCGTACCTAGACTGGCTCCTCACAGCAACCAACAGGCATCAACTTTGTACCACGAGGGACTATGTTCTGTCTCTTGCCGACAGCTTGGGCATTTCAGTCAACATACCGAAGTCTTTTCTTCATCCTGTGCAAGCATTAGATTTCATAGGAGCCAGGCTAGATTCCCGATCTTATCGGGCCTTCTTGACCTCGGACAGGCTGTCCAGCCTCTCACTCCAAGTTTTGGCTCTTCGCACCAAAGCTCCGCCGGCGGAGTTAGTCCTGAGAGCACTAGGCTCGATGGCAGCGGCTATCGGCCTCTCTCTCCATGCTCGCTTAAGGATGCGTATATTACAGTGGACACTCCAAGTTCAATGGTCACTGTTACTCCACCCATTGAACACTCCCATCCCCCTGAGCAGGGTTTGCAGGGAATCCCTCCTTTGGTGGCTTCACTCCCCAGAACTCAGGCAAGGGAGACCCTTTGTGATTCTCCCTCCCCAGGCCACATTAACCACGGATGCTTCTCGCCTAGGGTGGGGGGGCATTGTTTGGGCAGAAACGTCCAAGGTACGTGGACCTTGTCGGAGACCACCTTGCACATAAATGTTCTGGAGATGAGTGCGGTGCTTCTAGCGTTGCAGGCTCTCCAAGACCTTCTACCTCTAGGAACGATTGCAACACAGACAGACAATATGTCAGTGGTCTGGTATATAAACAAACAAGGGGGAACCAGATCCTACCCTCTTTGTCGAGAAGCCATGAGAGTTTGGGAATGGGCGATATCCACCAACCGCTTTCTGATAGCAACGCACATTCCGGGACGATCCAACATTCTGGCGGACAAATTGAGTCGAGTAATTCTCAGTCCTTACGAGTGGTCTATCAATACGAAAGTTGCGAAGGAAATTTTCCACAAGTGTGGTTGGCCTTGCTGCGATCTTTTTGCTACCCCCCAAAACACAAAATGCAGCGAGTTCTTCGCAATTCTTCCCCCAGAAGGGGAGAGCCCCAGAGACGCTCTGATTCATGCTTGGCCTCCTGGTCTACTCTATGCTTACCCCACGCTTCCGCTCATGGCGGTTCATTCACAAAGCCGCACGGTTGGGGAGCAAAATTATCCTCATAGCCCCATTCTGGCCTCGTCAAATCTGGTTTCCATACCTGCGGTCTCAAAGTCTCTCCTCCCCTTTAATCCTGGATCCCATTCCAGATCTGATATCGCACCCAACGGGGTGCCCAACACCGAACCTGGTAAACCTAAAGCTCGCGGCTTGGTTGATCCAGTTCCACTAATGGCAAGGACTCCCGGTATCTCGTCACCAGTGAAAACTATTCTGGTAGCGGCTCATAAACCGTCCACCAGGAAAATCTATAATAGCAAGTGGAAACGATTTTCTATCTGGGCTAACAGCCAGGGTCTCAACCCTTTTACTGTTCCGATTCCTACAGTCTTGGATTTTTTTGTCCATGATATTTGGACAAGGGGCCAGTGCATCAACGGTAAAAGTACAGTTAGCAGCAATATCCCATTTTCATGTGGGAGACAGATTAGGATCTCTAGCTTCTACAAAATTGTGCACGACATTCTTGCGTGGCATTTTCCTTCTCAAGCCACCGGTGAAATCCGTGACTCCCCCTTGGGACTTGACCTTTGTTCTGCAAGCCTTAACGAAACCTCCTTTTGAACCTGCAGCTTCTGTACCCCTTAATTTTCTGTCCTGGAAAACGGCATTCTTGGTAGCCATAATTCTGCTAAAAGGGTTTCAGAGCTCCAAGCTTTGTGCATGAAACCTCCCTATCTTATTTTTCACAATGACAGAGTGTCTCTCAGGACTAACCCGAAGCATACTTTACAATGTGGTTTTGATTTCTTGGAGGCCTCTTGTAGGGTTGACGTTACTGGATCTGTGATTTAGAAGGCATGCCTGGCTCAAGGAGCAAAATCTGCCTGATCGTGTTAAAGCTAAATTGTTGGATGCCCCTTTGCAGCATGATACACTCTGGTAATAAGGCAGAAGAGGTTTTAAAGAAAATGGAAGACCAAGCTAAACCTATGCAAACTGTAAAAGATTTCTTGCAAGTGCAGCAACCCAGGTTCAGTAGGCGCTGACCTACTAAAAATTGGTCCTTTCCTGTGTCCAACAGAACCACTCAGGGCAAACCCAAGCGCTCAAAAGGCTCCAGATATCAATCACAGGTCAAAGGAATGGGGTGCCTCCACCTCAAATGTGGAGGAAACAAAGCACAACCCTACAGCAAGCAGTCTCGATAACATTCCTGTGCCATCTCCAAGCACTTATCTTTTGGCAGCCCCCTTGGGGGAAAGCTAGCGCTTCATGCTCAAAATTGGCAGTTAATTACCCAGGACAAGTGGGTATTAAACATAGTATCCCTGGAGTACAGATTTCATTTCCATACTTTGCCAATTTCAAACGGCTGGCCGAATCTGCCACAAAATCAGTGGGCAGAGGCCTAGAAACAAGTAATGTCCCTCATGGATATGGGGGCTATTCAACCGGTACCAGAAAAGGAAAAAGGACAAGGTTTTTATTCAAGACTTTTCCTGGTACCCAGAAAATACAATTCATGGCGTCCAATACTGGACTTATCAATTCTGAACACGTTTCTGGACATTCCAAAATTCAAAATGCTGACTTTACAACAGCTACTGCCTATGCTAGGCAAGAATGCTTGGTTAGTAACTCTAGACTTAAAGGAGGCATACCTGCATATCCCAATAAGGGAATCATGCAGAAAATACCACCACTTCAAAGCAGCTTTTTTGCATTACCAATTCTCTGCACAGCCCTTTGACTTATCTACTGCGCCCAGGGTGTTTACAAAGTGCCTGGCACCAGTAATTGCATTCTGCAGACAAACATTCAAATTTATCCTTATCTGGACGATGGTCTCATTCAAGCAGAGGACAAGGACACTCTTCGTCAACATCTGACATTTGTAAAAAGGCTTCTAGCATGCCTAGGGTACACCATAAATGAAAAGAAATCACAACTGGTACCCTCTCAAATAATTACATCCCTGGGTGCAAGCTTGAATACAACTGCCCAGATGGCTTACCTCATGCCAGACAAAGGCAACATACTTCAAACAAATGGCAACAAAAACCCAGTTATCTGCAAGACAAATTCTGCAGGCTTTGGGGTTCAAGGCATCCTGCATTCTACTATTTCCATATGCGAGACTGCATATGAGGAAACTTCAATGGTACCTAAAGTTTATGGAGTCAACATTGTCACAGCCTGGAAACGATGATTCCTCTCATTCCCTGCCTACAGCAAGAATTTCTTTGGTGGGCAGAGCCATGTCACCAAAACAAGGCGCTGTCATTCACTCTACCCCCCTGCCACCCAAACCCTAACTACAGACGCATCAGACTATGGTTGGGGGGCCCACCTGGCAGGGAGATGCGTTCAGGGCAAATGGAGCCCAAACCAAATGCATCTGCATATCAACTAGAAAGAAATGCTAGTTCAGAATGCTCTCACAGCCTTCAAGGACTTCATCCAGGACAACCACTGATAAAGATGGACAACACCACAGTTGTGGTACATAAGCAAGGGGGTACACATTCCTACCCCTTTTGCAGACTAGCCATGGCCAGATGGAACACAGTCTTGACTTACCAAATATATCTTCAAGCTCAATTCCTGCCAGGAAAGCAAAATCCTCTGGCAGACTACCTAAGCAGAAATCTTATGTTCCCGCACGAATGGAAACTGGATCCACAAATCTTCAGCATGTTAACACATGAATGGGGAAGCCCAGACATAGATCTATTTGCCTCTCCCCAAAATGATCAGTTGGACAAATTCTGCACAAGAACTCGCCACAAAAAAGCATGGAAAGTGGATGCTCTATCCTTCAGCTGGAAAAACCCATCAGTCTATGCCTTTCCCCCTCTGCCTCCTACTCTCCAAGGTCTTACTAAAAGTCAGACAGGAAAAACCAAAAATTATCCTAATCGCCAGCACTGGTACCCGCTTCTAAGGAATATCACACTTTCCTCCATGGTACTGGCCTCAAATACCTCGTCTACCGTCTCAGCAGAACTATCAAATTCTGCACACTCCACTCCACTCCAAACTCTGAATCTTGCAGCATGGCTAATCAACTAATTATTCAAACCACACCTCTCTGTAAATCTGTGATGGATGTCATTTTGGAAGCCAGAAGGCCTAGTACTAGAAAATCTTATGCCGATAAATGGAAGAGATTCTGTGCTTGGAACCAAGCATAAGGAATAGACGCAGCAAAGCCCAATATTCCTCCGATTTTACAATACTTAACTGAGATGCATGATAAGGGCCTATCTTTTTCTTCAATAAAAATCCATGCCTGTGCCATCTCGGCTCGTTACAACACAGAGCCTCCCCTCTTTTCTCATCCACTGCTTAAACAGCATCTTAGAGGGGCCAAAAATTTAAGGCCTCCCAGGAGAGCACCAACTTTTGCATGGGACCTCCAATTTTGTGCTGGAAAAACTCACCCTGCCTCCTTTTGAACCAGCAGCTACTGCGGATATAAAATTTCTATCTTGGAAAACATCTTTTCATTTGGTAGTCACTTCAGCAAGAAGGGTTTCAGAACTACAGGCTCTCGTGGCAGTGGAGCCTTTCATTATATTTTACCCAGACAGGGTGGCCCTCAGGACCAATCCTTCTTTTATGCCTAAGGTGGTGTCCAGTGTGGCTCTTAACCAGACCATTCACCTGCCAACATTTTACCCAAATCGCAGAACAAGGGGGAGCGGATTCTGCATGCATTGGACGTACACAGACAACTAAGATTCTACTTAAACGGGACCAAATCTCTAAAGTTCTGAGCAACTACTGGCATTTGCTGCAGGATCAGAGGGGAAGGTTATATCAAACTGACTATTTCTAAATGGTAAGCCACTGCATTTGTTTCTGTTATTTGCAGCATGGTAAACCTGTGCCCAAGAGGATCAGATTACATTCCACCAGGGCTGCATCTACTTCTGCAGCTTCAGAGTAGTCCCAACCAAAGACATTCTAGAAGCTGCTACTTGGAGCTCTGTTCATTCCTTCACAAAACATTATCATTTACCTCTCTTCTCTAAATCCAGGGCAGGCTTTGCCACTGCAGTCCTGCAGGGCCTTATAGCTGCTTCTAATGCTGTATAGTTCCATCCATAGCTTTGGGATTCTACCCAAATGTAATGACTGTAACAGTGAATACACTCCAACATCTACATTTATGGTAAGTGCACACAACTGCACTTTTTTCGCTCCGAACCCCCGTCAGGCGGAAGCCTTCAGAGATGCTCTGGCTCATGCTTGGCTCTCCAGTCTTCTGTGTGCTTATCCTCTTCTATCCCCAATAGTGACATTTCTTCAGAAAGCTCACAGGCTGAGGAACTCTGTCATCCTCATTGCCCCATTCTGGCCTCTGCAAGTATGGTGCCTCTTTGTGGTCTCATGTGGTGTGCCTGCCCTGGACATTGGATCTGATTGTGGATCTCATCTCTCATCCCTCAAGGGATTCCCCATCCAGACCTAGTCAGTCTGAAGCTCACAGCTTGGCTGCTCCAGTTCCCATAATAGTCAGGATTTCCTGGTTATCTTCATTGGTCAAAAGGATTTTGGTTGCGGCTCATCAATCTTAAACCAGGAAGGTTTATTCCAGTAAGTAGAAACGTTTTTCTATTTGGACTTCGGTGTGAAGACCCCTTCACTGCTCCGGTTCCAGTGGTTTTAGTATTTTTCAGCAAGGTGCCAGTTCTTCTACGGTGATGGTCCAACTGGCAGTTTATATCTAACTTTCATGTAGGCGACAACATGACTTGCCTAGCTTATTCCATGCTTTGTAAAGCCTTTCCAAAAAGCACCTTTTTACTTTGGCCACCTGTTAAGGACCCAATGCCTCCTTGGGATTTGACTCTAGTTCTGCAAGCTTTGACCCCCCCCCTTTGAGCCTGCAGCCTCAGTGGACTTGAAAGTTTTTTCCTGGAAGACTGCTTTCTTAGTCCTTATTACATCTGCCAAAAGTATTGTCGGTCAAGTCTCGTTATTTGGTATTTCATAAAGACAGGGTGTCCTTGCGTATTAACCCATCCTTTCTTCCTAAAGTAGTTTCGGAATCCAATATTAATCAAATGATTAATCTCACGTTTATATTCCCAAATTTTCAAAATAAGGGGGAGTACAAACTGCACTTGGATGTCCATAGATGTAAGTTTTTACCTGCATAGGACTAAATCCTTTCGGAAGTCTGACCAACTTTTTATTTCGTATTCTAAGCCTTTTTTAGGGAAACCAGTGTTGAAGGTCACCATTGCCCGTTTTGATTTCCTAGTGTATTACCCTGGCGTATTTGGCTAGAGGTTTATCCCCACCAGGTCATTTGAAGGCGCATTCCACTACTTCAGCTGCCTTTTTGTCCAGAGTGTCTTTAGATAACATTTGCTCTGCTGCTACTTGGGCTTTTTCACATACTTTCATCTCTCATTACAAGTTGGACATTCTATCAAAGAACAGGGCATCCTTTGGCTCCACCATGCCCCAGAAAATCCTTCCATGAGTGCCTCCCAAGTGTTTATTAGCTGGGGACTCTGTCCCACAGGTTGAAGAGCAAATGAAGAAAACACCTTCAGATAAAGAAGCTATGTACTCACCATTACATTCCATCTGAGTTGTTGCTCTTCATTTGTCTTCAACCATCCCTCCCTCATTCCCCCTGCCTTGCGTAGGCTGTGTGGTGGTCTAGCCAGAAGAGGAATGGTCACCACATGGGTATGCCTTTGTTCTTCTCTTCTTGCTTACAAAGATCCTTGTTATGGGACAAGGTTTTTGGGTCAGGTTGGGATCATATGGTGGGCAGCAAAATCCATCTAAAGGGAGGAGGGAGACAGGGCATTATGGGTAGGGGAGGAGCTTGGGACTCTGATCAGGTGCTGGAAATGTAGCCGAGTCGGATCCCTGCCGAATCAGAGTACCTACAGGTTGAAGACAAATGAAGAGCAGCAACTCAGATGGAACGTTATGGTGAGTACATAATATTTTTTTCTTTCCAAGGCCTAAAGGAAGGCAGTTTCTGAAGTCCCTGAAGACCAGCAGCATCAAGAAAAAATGAAATAATCCAAAAATGATAGAACAGCACCGGTAATTTATTGTATTAAAATCCAACCAGGATAAGTGCTTTGGTCTCAAACCAGTGACGACTTCAGATAAAAAAAAAAATATGGTTACTTCCACACGTTTTATACAAATACTAATTTCCTGTTCAATTAGGTTGTTAAAACATTTAATAAATTTAGAGAACCACTCTAAAAATACAAGTACACAATAATTGTTTAAAACTACCCAATATAATGTGACAATGTTTTATTTAATAGTAGCAGATTTTTCTTTAAGTAGAGGTTTCACTGACTCGCATTCATTTAATCCTGGGGGTAGGGTGGCATTTAATCTAAGCTGCCGAATAAGTTCTCTTTAGCAATGTTATCTTCCAATTACCACTCTAGGGTTCTTTTTAACTACCTCAGGAATACCAAAACTGTAACTTGTGTAGTTTGGACAATTCAAAGAGTGCTGTTCTATTGTTTTTGGATTTTAATTTATTTCTTGGTCATGATGATTTTATGTTTATGTATTGTGGTTTTGATGTGACTTTACATCAAGAAGAAATGGTAAGCCAAGGGTCTATAGAAGGGAATCTCCATGAACATTTAAAGACTTTCATCAAAGACTTTCTGGTTATCAAGACGTGCAATCTGGAGACCTGTGCTGGACTTGTCAAGTGTGAACAAATGTTTAAAAGTCCCAAAAGTCAAAATGTTACACTGACTGGATCAATGTTCTTCATATTGATCACTGCTTCAGTAGCCTTAGTTACAACAGCCATCCAACTTCCAAAGCTTCAGAGCATTTTCTGTACACTGTGTGAAGCTGAGTGGACTGATAGACGTGTTTGGGTGGAAATCCCTTCAGAGCTTTCTTGCTGCAGAAGTGTATACTCCTGACGCTTTTGAGGATCAATGGCCTGCTTGTGTTTCCTTTGCTGGGCAGAAAAATTTCTTTGGGGAACAAACCTTCCATTTTCTTGTATTCTCTGATGTTTTATTACTTTTCTCTTCAGGAAAGTTATTTTAAAGCTGGGAGACTGCCTCAAGACTGTTGCAGAAAAAAGAGTGCTCCATTTAAAAGTATGCAAGTTTAAACTCCGATACAATTTCTCCACAGAAAATTTGTTTTTCCATTGAGACTGCCATATGTTTGCAAGTGCTTTTAACTGTTTTTTTTTCTATCAGAAGTAACTTTTGTGAACTGGTAGCTTTACTGGCATTTGCTACTTGCCTTCCTGGCAGCATTTTCAGTTTGACCACGGGACAGATTCTGTCTTGCATTTGGTCCTTCCTCCAGCTACAAAAAGAAATGTTAAACCAACTTTTCCACTACAGCAGGCTGGCAGTTTCTCTCTGCTGCAGCTGGGTGACTCTGCTGTGGCATTTATTGTACCTCACTCCACTCGTGTATTCGCCTTGATCCCCATGCTGTAGCACATATAGCCACTATGGATCTGGGCTTAGACACATCCTCTGCTTGCTGTTGGAGTCCCCTGGGTGGGCAAGGGAGAAGCAATCTCCTCAGTCCTGGGAGATGGAATGGGGGGGGGGGGGCTTTCCTGTTGTCAGAATGCTGTGCCAATACCTGAAGAAACAGTGCCTGCTATTACTGACATGGTTGTCCCCATTCTTCCTGGCAAAGAAAAGAGAAAACCAATCCTGTACAAATAATAAAATATATAATACAATAAAATATGAAATTGAAAAATGATGAAATAAAATGTATAATCTGTATAAAATTATACTCTATACCAGATTTCCAATTGTCCTTGCTTATCTACTCTCATCACTCATTCTTCCACTTGATCCCTTCATAGCTCTGACCAAGAAAAACTTCTGATCTTTAAACCGAAGACTAAAACTGGATACAGCCTCCTTAGCTACCATCCTTCCATTGCTTAGAATAGACTGCCTTTAGAAATTAGCTCCTTCAAACAACCTAAACAGTTCAAAGCAGCTACTAAAGAATATTTAAGTCACTGGTCTTGCCAGTGTACCCACCCCCCCGTAAGCCTCTTATTCTAATGACCATTCACTACCTGACTATTACTATTTTTTTTCCTTTATTTGTTTTCACTTTTTATCCGTTTGTTCTATTTTTCCCTTCTTTACTTGTCTTTTATTTGGCAATTTTATCTACGTATCGTAAACTCCTTAGTTTTCTTCAATGTGTTTATTCTCTCATTTCTCTATCATTCTTAATGTATGTTAGAAGGAATTGTTACCATGTATCTTTATTTTTTTTCTTTTGTTAAAATTGCTTTCTGACATTGTTTTTGCTCCCTTTTAACCATTCGCTGTTAAATTGCCTCTCTCCTTGGGCCTCTGCTGGAAAAAGGCCATCAGCTCAGTCAGACATACCCGGTCAACAAATGTAAAATAAAATAAGTATGTATCTACCCCTCAAATTTCTTTGTATGGGGTAGTTTACTGGGACTGGCTCAGGGTTTAATTCAGGCCACTGATCCGAGTAGTTTCTGGTAAATGAGATGGATCACTCTTTTCCTAAAGAGATTCAAGATTTTGAATCTGAACAGGAAGATGCAGGGACAGATTTGAGGCTCCGCCTTTAAATTTCTGATTCAGACTGAAGAGCAAGGGAGAGCCATTCTTGTCAGTCCTGGAAGAGGGAACGGGGAAGGTTTCCATTTTTTTTTTTTTTTTTGTCCGACTATTGCTAGAAAATCCCAGTGCTGAAGGGTTCAGCACTGAGGTTTCAAAAAATAAAAAAAAAATAAAAATAAAAAAAAATACTACAGTTATTACATTTAGGGTCCTCCTCTGTCTGTTTTCTTCTTACTCTCTTTACTGCCTGACTTCTTCTGATAGTCAGCTAGCTGCCCATAAAAGACAGTTCTTTAAATTTTTATCCAGACCTAGCAGCTATAGTGCTAGCAGCTATAGTGATTAGTTGAATCCAAATCTACTACTTACTCCTCTAATTAAAATTAATAATTTCTAATAGAGAGTATAGTATTAGAAGGAAGTATATACTTTCAAGTACTTGAAATTTTTTAATATTTTTTATTTTTGTTTGGTTAGGTGTGTTTGTTTCTGTTGGAAGTATTTTGAACTTTTATTTTTTTATATCATATATCATATGAGCGACAAATTAAATTTGAAATTTATTTTTGACGCATTGAGACCTCTGTCTCCTATTGTGGGGGCTGTGTCCTCCACACATCCCGCTTTTTACATATACACAAGCTCACGAGATCTCACTAAGGAGAGGAAAGGGCAAATATCCTATTCTTCACTGTACCGCGATCTCAGAAAAAGGCAGGTCTGGTCTGGTATCGCTCGATATGATCATTCGCACTTCCAGCGATCGCTCGTGATATAGACAATATTTTTTTTATCATCAGATCGATGTCAATTAATTTATTAACCTCAACGGTTCATTCAGTTACTCTTACTCATTACATACAGCTCGTGGTTGTTGCCTCGCCTTGTGTTTGTTCAATCAATTCATTTCATTTCTTTTCATTGATAGACCCCTGATATATTCATATTGTGTTTTTGAAAGGTTTACTCATTTCTTTTTTTCATTTCACTTGTGTTGTTCAACTTCTGTCTGCTTACAGTTGTGTAGCCTTTGCTACCATTGCTAGTAGGCCTTTCCTACCCTGTTTCCCATTTTTATTAGTTATATTTTAGAGAGAGAACTTCCTAGCTTTTTCTCACTAGCTTCCAGCCTTTAGTTGATTTTTGAATCTAGTTGTTTGCTGTCCAGATACTTTAAGATTTGTAGTACCTTTTTTTTTTTTTTTTTTTGTGTTATGACTTGCGGAGATGTCCAGTGAAGGATTTATGAAATGTAAAAAATGTGAGCGCAAAATGCCCTTTTCTAATTCTCATTTGTTGTAGGTCTACTCTTTAGGACCTGATCATATAGACAAGGATTGTGATGTTTGTGCTGGGTTCAACCATGGAGCATTAATGGAAAGGTGAAATTGATTCATACTAAAAGGGCTTTTACCAACTCCTTTCTTGCAACCCATTGCTGGAATTCAGTCTGCAAAGAAAAAAAAAAGCCAGGTGTCCTTTCTAAAGGTCCAGATTCTCTGATTTTGCATAATCCATTTCTTTGGAGCAGAGGAAAATGAAATCTGTCAGATCCGACGTCTCTTGGGATCCAACCCTCCGATATGATGAAATATGTGGCTGGTCCTCCTGATCTGACAAAATGTACCTTGGACCCAAAGTGTACAGTTTACTCACCCAAATGTGGATCCAGTACTATCTAGGGTGCCTCTCTCCTGTTTTTGGAGCAGCACCGTCTCCGGTGGTGTCCTCTTTGTTCCTCCAGAAATGGCTGTGAGGCAGATGTGGAAAGGATGATGAGATTCTTCACTAAGCAATTTCAGAATAGTCCTCATAGTTCCTACCTCTTCTGGTCAGGAACAATATCGGTCTACTCCCCCATCAGTAACTGTTCCTCCTTTGACCAGACTTATATTAGTCCTCAGATCAAAGTGTTCTGGGCCTTTCTGTGTCCGAATCTTGTCTTTGGATCAGGAAGTTACTCTGATTGCTCCGGCATCTTTGGATCCAGATTACTCTTAGAGCCGAAGCTTCCAGGTCTGTTCTGGGGGATAGGATCAACTTGGAGGATTTTGGAGCTCTCCATTCCCCCCAGAGCTTTTGTGTTGGATAGTTCTGCTCCAGCTTCTGTCTCTGGCAGTTGGCTGTCGGAATGAAGGGAGGTGGAGAATCAAACTTTTCTTGGCTCTGGTGGCTTCCTTCTCTCTGGAGTGGTCGGCCTTCAAGGTTGTGAAGAGGGCTTTACCTGCTCTGGTAGGACAAGTGGACCCTTCCTCCTCGGATCCACCCTCAACATCTCAGCTGGCTTTCTACTTTCTACTCCATTGGCCAAAAGCTTTCAGACCACCCCGTCAGATATTTTTAATCTCTTCCGATACTTCTCCGGATCATCCCACTGAAGTCCCTAGGAAGAAGACTTGCAAGAGGAAGCAATTAACATCCCCCAGGAGTCGGTCACTGAGGATACCAACTTTGAGGAAGAACGGTTGGAGACATCCTTGAGATCCTGAAGCCGAAGGGAGGTTTTTCTGCCCAAAACTCAACTACTATGGAGCCCATATTTTTATAAGCTTTTAGGACTGACCCATCTACCTCCTGGGTCACTCTGCCCGCTGATGACCTCATTGAGTTGGTGTCCAAGCGAGTGTGGAAGGAATCTGATAAGACTGAGCTGATCCGAAGAGACCAGGCAGGATTCTGGCTCCACAGGTAGGGAGAGAACATTGGAGTAAAGGTGTACCAGTTGATGCAATGGTCATGGTGGCAGCTACAAAAAAGGAACTCGCTGAACACTTCCATTTTCTATCCCCTAATACAGAATCTAGGGTTTGGGCTAGATTTGTGAAGCTTGTTTATGCTTCAGAGAGTTTTGCGCTCTGAGTGCTAAACTACTTGGCACACTTCATGAAATTGCAAAGGGACTTTTTATAAAAGAACCCTCAAATTCCCTTTCAGGGTCCACTGCTGCAGATGCTCAAAACTGTGTCCTCACAGTTGACTATCCTTCCATCTATTGCCAGTTTGTCCATGGGGCTCATTTTGCACACTGAAGAATGTGCCTCAAGGGCTGCGGGTTCAGGCATTTCCATCAGGAGGCAAGCCTTGATGTGCCTGCATGGCTTTGCAGAACCCTTCAAGTCTTATTTCGTCAATGCTCCTTTTGATGGATCATCTTTGTTTGGCCCTGCAGTAAAAGACGGTCTCACTCCAGGTGTGAGGAGGATGGAAAAACCCCATCTGCAATGAGGGTATGTTTTTTGATACCTCAGTGGACCTTTTCCAGGAACCAACAGGAAGGTTGAAAGATGTGGTTTAAAAAGTGTCTGGGTCCTTTCCAGGGCACATGTGGAGATAGTTTCCCCAGTGTCATGAGGGGAGTGATGGCAGAAGACTCCCCTGCTGCAGAGGAGGCCTGCAAAACTGAGGGTCTAAAGATAACTTTTTCTGACTGGCCCTTTCAGCACTCCTGAATGGAGGCCTGATTTTTCTTCCTCTGGAGGCAGTTGGTAGTCACTTATCTCTGCACCAGGAAGCCTGGCTAAATTTAGCAAAAGATACTTGGTTGCAGAGAATTATTTCCAGAAGTTGTATTATTCCCTTTTCCCTTCCACCCCAATTACCCAGGAAAATCCCGATGTCCCACCTAGTCAGAGGGAAGCAGCAGCACTTGAAATACAAAAGTGGTAGAGTCATCTAAGAGGTCCCTCCAGACCAAATAGAACCTGGAAGTTATTCATTTCTTTAGTGCCACAGAAACGGGGGACTGGAGACCAATCTTGGATGTGTGTGTTTAACAAATCTGTTTGACACCAAGTTCCGGATGGTCATGGTTCAGTGCATTCTACCCTTTCTGAGCAAGGACTACTGGATGTTCTCGATAGACCTTCAGGATGTGTATGATCACGTAAAGATGAACAGGTGATCCAGGAGGTACTTAAGCTTCCAGCTGGGAGCCAGTCATCAGTTCAGGGCACTGCCCTTTGAGCTTACCACAGCCCACAGGATGTTCTGCAAGTGTATGGCAGTAGTAGGACCTCACTTGAGACTGCAGGGTTTCCACCCTTAGATGACTGGTTCATTACTGCTCTGACCATAAATCAACTGGTACAAGTACGAGACCAAGTGTTGCAGACTTGCTCAAATCTTGAAATAGCCATCAATTACAACAAGTCACAACTGCAACCCACTCAGACGTTTGAATTCATAGGTCCAATGTTCAACACAGTGTACCATGGTAGCATCTCTTCCCATGTAGGGTGTACAAACAATAGGAAATAGTCAATAAAAAAAAAAACCCTGCACTACCAAAATTTCAGCCCGGTTGATGCTACAAGCCCTAGGATTGATATCTGCAGCAATAATCTTAGTTCCTTTAGTAAGATATCACATGAGAATTCTTCAATGGATGCTACAAACACGATGGTCAATGTTCTCAACCTATATCAACAAAGGTAAAAATAAGTCTGGTATGCAAACAGTATCTTTCCTGGTGGATGCAGTCACTGTTGCAAGGTTGTCTCTTCATTCTCTCTTAACCCAAGGCCATAGTGACCACAAATACTTCCCAGAGTGTGTGTGTGTGTGTGTGTGTGTGGGGGGGGGGCATTTTCTGGGGAAAACTGTCCAAGGCACTTGGTTCCTCTCGGAGGCTAGCTTTGCATATCAGTGTTCTAGAAATGAGAGCAGTGCATCTGATGTTAATCTTCTTTCCATTCGTCACTGATGGGTTTGGTACTGAGTCGGCCTATTACCAAGCTCGTGCCAGCCAAAAAAACTCTTGAGCTAAGTCTCTACCCAGAATGCCCTTTTCCTTTTACCTCAGATCTCATATGCCATGTAGCCGTAAAGCCGTGTTTCAGCTGAGCTCTCAGCTAAGTAAAATCTTTTTTGATATTTGTGTACGTTTTTGGATATTCTCATATTTTACTAAACCTTTAGAATTTCTAGTGTCTCTTCTTCGATCTAACTGTATATTCGCCACTCTACCCGTTGTTACCATTGGTAAACTTAAGTACCATTGTTGGTATGGCCTTATCCCTTACCCTTGTGATATTTCTTCAGTACCATGGCTGGCATTGTTTTCTTTTGCCTAAATTCTTAGCTTTTTATCTCTATTCAGGTGTTCCCTTTCTTCACATATACAGTGTGTTGCAATATTGGTATTTTTCTTGTGGGGTTTTTTTTTTTTTTTTTTTTTTTTTAACTGAGTGACTTCATTATTGGATTATGCAGTTCGTTGTGGTGTCCTTTCTTTTAAAATGTTGGATGAGAAGGGTACCTCTGGCTTTAAGCATTGTACTTCTTGTAAGGGCAAGTTACCCAACAGTGACTTGCATGATGACTGTGTATACCGTTTGGGAGTGGCTCACCTTTTGGTGCAGCCTTTATGTGATATTTGTCAAAGTTTCAGCCAATGCACTCTTAATGAGCGCAAAAATAAACTCATTCTGAAAGGGGTGACTCAAGTCTCCCTTCTCAGAGGCCATTTCTGCGATGGAGGTCTCAACCCCTCCTTCTAAGGACAAAAACAGATCCCATTCTGTTTCTTCTTCACAATCGGGTGATCAGAGCAAACCTGGGAAATCTAAGGTCCCCAAGTTATTGTCTGAGCATAAATCTGCCTTTTCGACTCCGAACTTCTCAGGACCTTCTATACCGACGCCTGCAATGGCACAGACCTTGCCTGCGGCACCGATCATAGATCTTACTATGCTTGTTTCGACTTCGGCACCTGTAGCTACTTTGGCTCAGGGCACACCTTCGACTTCTGTTTCCATTTTGGAACAGACCATTTCGGCTCAGAGTGCCACTTCAGCACCAAGCGTTGTACCGGCCTCACTGGATCTGACCCCTTTGCTTCCAGTTTCGAAACGCGAGAGTTCGGTGCCGGCAGACATTGCACCACGGACCCGATGCTCTCCCACAGTAGACACATTTCTGGGCCAAGCGTATAGTCCATTTTTTGAATGTCCTGACTCCCCGTTTGAAGTATCCACTAGATCCACCAGGAGCCTTTCTGAACACGAGGTGTTGCATCTTGTGGACCAGCTGTTGGTAGCCAGGGGGATTCCACCACTTTCTAAAACTCATCCTTCTACTGGACTTGGGTTGCCTTATCCATGGACTCCATCTTACACTCCTCTTTTGACCATCTCTGTTCTGAAGCCTTCTGTTCCGACATCCTTCTTGGAACCCACCACCTCAGCGCCTGCGGTGCACCTCACTCCGGCTCAGAGTTTGTCCCTTCGGTTCCCACCAAACCAGTCCTTCCTCAGTCTGGGGATTGGGGGACGGGCGCATTGGCCCGGTGTATGGTGCGGACTTTCTCCTCTGTTCTCTCCTATGCGCCGGTGGCTGCGTCTGTGCTGATCTTGGTTGAGGCTCCACCTGTGGGGGTTGGTCCATCGGAGTAGGGTGTGACCCCGGGCCCGAGGTTGTCTTTCTCCATTCCGGACTCTCATCCTTCGGGTGGGCCTGCCTTTTGCGCGATGGAGAGGGTTCTTGCTTCTAGTAGCAGTTCTATGATGTCGGAATCCCAGTTTTTGCCCCCTGAACTGTAGCGGTCATAGACCATCTCCCCCGGGCAGAGAAGCCGCAGGGCACCCTTGTTCAGGGTACCCACCCTTCCGAGTCATCCTCAGAGACCCCCCACTGAGGAGCCCCCTCAAAAGAAGACTTACAAGAGGAAGCACGTGGACTCTCATGAGGAGTTATTAGTGGAAGACATGGATTACGATGATGAAGGGTCCCCCATGGTCACCTCCTGATGTCTCTTTCGGAGACATTCTGGAAATGATAAAACAGAGAGGTGACTGCAAGCCCTCCAACCCTTTGTCTGAGGAGTCTGTGTTCCTGCAGGCTTTTCGTGCCCGGCCATCTTAACTTTTGGGTGACCCCGTCTGCCGACAAACTCGTCCAGTTCGTTGTGCAGCTTGCGTGGAAGAACCCTGATTCCATTTAGGCCATTTGTGGAGACCAGACAAAATTCTGTCCCCTCCTGCTCAGAATCTGCACTGTTCCAGTGGGGTTACCAGTTGATGCTGTGGTGGTGGCCACGCAAAAGGACTTGCTGAGGAAAGTCCTGCTGTTCACCCACCCAACAGGGAGTCCCGGGTGGTGGACAGACTTGGGAAGCGTGTTTTTGCATCGGGGACCTTTGCTATATGGTCCCTGATGTATTTGGCACATTTACAAGACACCAAAAGGACTTTATCTTCAAACTCTCTCTGGGGCACTCGCAGGACAGTTGTCTGACGAGGTCAGGGAGAAAGTGGCCTCGCAGCTAGCAACCCTGGAATCAATATCCAACTTGTCCATGAGGTCGCTCTCACACGCGACCGAAGGGGTGGCTGTTGCAGTGGGTTCAGACATTATGAGACGTCATGCCGGGATGTGCATCTGTGACCTCACAGATCCCTTCAAGTCTTCCTTTTTGAATGCTCACATCGAAGCTTCATCCCTCTTTGGCTCCAAAGTGAAAGACACGCTAGCCAGGTGCGAGCAAGATGGCAAAGCCCTGATTGCCGTAGGCCTACGATTTTCCAACCCTCAACGTACCTTCTCCAGGAATCAGAGAAGTGGGAAAATGTGGCACAAGAAATCTCTGGGTCCTTTCTGTGCCACATGTGTTGGTGATACTCCCAGAGGCAGAGGGGGTAACAGTTCTGGAAGATGCCTCTATAGAGGCAGAGGGGGCCCACGCAACCAAGGCTCCAGGGACTTTCTCTGGACAGCCTTATCAGTGGTCCTGAGGGGCGGCCCGATTCCTTGCCTCTGGTCAGGGGTCGTTTCGATCTGCACCAAGCTGCCTGACACTCTATCGCCACCAATCGTTGGGTGCAGAATATTATCACCAAAGGTTACACCATTCCCCTTTCTTGTCAACCAAATTTTCCAAGAAAACTTCCCAATATGCCCCCCAGTCAAAGGGAAGCAGCAGCTTCAGAGATTATAAAGCTGTCTCAAAAGAGTTATCCAGCCACAGTCCCACCAGACCAGCGCAGATCCAGATTTTACTCTATTCTTTTTGGTGCCAAAATAGACAGGGGACTGGAGACCCATTTTGGATCTCAGCAGCTTAAACAAGTCTGTCACCCAAACCAAATTCCGGATGGCCACGGTTCAGTCTATCCTTCCCTTTTTTAAGAAAAGGCGATTGGATGTGCTGTATAGACCTCCGGGACGTGCATTACCACATCAAGATGGACAAATGCTTCAGGCGTCTGCTTTGCTTCTGGCTAGGAAGTAGTCATTACCAATTAATGTGCCCTGCCATTCGGTCTCTACAGCTCCCAGTGTGTTCGAAATGCATGGCAGTGATAACAGCTCACTTGAGACTAAAAGGATTTTGGGTTTACTGCCCCCACCAAGCATCTTCTTTTAACTGGCCTACGACAAACTTTCTCTCTGGCAAAATTGTTGGGAATAACGATACATTGGGAGAAATCAAATCTTATCCCTACACAACAAATAGTTCATTGGAGCAGTGTTCAATACCAAGTCCTGTCTGGTATCACTCCCTCTTCACAAACTCCACCGACTGAGGCTTCAAATCCGAGTGATTCTTTTTCAAACATCCGTCCCTGCAAGACAAGTTCTCCAAGCTCTGGGTTCTATGGCTGCATCAATTCCAATAGTGCCTCTAGCAAAGCTACATATGCGAATTCTGCAATGGCTCCTGTGTCAATGGTTCCCAAACTGTCATCCTCTGGATTACAAGATTAGAATAACCAACTCTTGCAAGCGGGACCTGCTTTGGTGGATGAGGCCAGATGAAGATCTTTGGAGCAGACCTTTTTCAACCTTCCCAGCCCACAGCCATTGTGACCACTGATGCTTCCCTGATCGGGTGGGGGACCATTTTCAGGGAAAGACTGTCCAAGGCACATGGTCCACCTCCGAGTCCTACCTGCATATCTATGTCCTAGACTTGAGGGCCGTGCTGTTAGCATTGCAGGCATTCTATGCGGCTCTCCCCTCCGGGACAATTGCAATCCAATCAGACTATGTCAGTGGTCTGGTATATTAACAAGCAAGGAGGAACCAAGTCGCTACCCCTTTTGTCGAGAAGCCATAAGAATCTGGCGGTGGGCGATAGTTTTAGTTTCCAACTGCTTTCTGATGGCAACTCGTATCCCAGGGAGCTCCAACATGATTGCAGACAAACTGAGCAGATGCATCTTCATGCTCCATGAGGGGTCCCTCAACTCCGAAGTGGCGTCTTTTATCTTTAGCCATTGGGGCCAGCCTTGCTGTGATCTTTTCACCTCCCTATCAAACACCAAGTGCAGCAGCTACTTCGCCCTACTTTCCCACACAGGTGGAGTCACCGAGGGATGCTCTGATCCATGATTGGCCCACTGGACTTCTCTACGCCTATCCTCCCATTCCTCTGATCTTGGTTGAGATGCAAGGTAATCCTCATAGCCCTATTCTGGCCTCGACAAGTTTAGTTCCCCTTTCTTTGGCCTCACCTAGCATTCCCACCGTGGATTCTGGACCCTCTACTAGATCTGATCACTCACCCCCCCAAGGGCTGAGTCACCCAAACCTGTCCACTCTCAAGCTGACAGCTTGGTTTCTCCACTTCTGCTAGTCACCAGGCAGACTTACTTCTCCTCACCTGTTAGAGATGACATTCTGGCCTCTCAAACCATCCACCAGAAGACTGTATCAGGATAAATGGAAAAGGTTTTCCACTTGGTCCAAGGAATAACCTGCTAGACCCGTATTCGGCACCATTTACTGTAGTGCTTTAATATTTGACTATGTTTCTTGATAACTGAGCTTCTGCCTCTACAGTTTGTGTACATCTAGCGGCAATTTCCAACTTCCACAGTGGTATAGATGGTACCCCTCTTATTTCGTTACGCCTTTGCAAGGCTTTCCTGAAAGGGACCTCTCATCTCATCCCTCCTCTCTGACAGCCCGTAGTACCATGGAACCTCACTTTATCCTCCAGTCTTTGACTCAAAAGCCCTTTGAGCCTCCGGCTGTGACCTAACGTTTTTGTCTTGGAAATCTTTGATGTTCATTGTGTTTCACTGTTGCAGTCATGACTGTAGGGTTCTCCCCTGCCGGCAGGCAGTTCTCGGTCGGCCAGAATCCCAAAGTCTGGGTCCGGCGTCGGCTGATCAGCCATGCTCCCTGACGTCAGAGCGCCAGGAGTACAAAGCTGACAGCCGACGCCATGTTCTCCAGTCTTTCTTGCCATGCGGTGATAACAGTTTGCAAGTGCTGGTCGGCTGACCCCTGACAAACTTTTCTGAACAATTTTCAGTCCGAAGACTTTCTTCTCCTACTCAAAGCTAAGTAACCCGTTGGGGAAACTTTTTTCTTGCTCCAGTCCGATGTCAGAAAAAGTTAATAATTGTATTTCATGTGGGAAGCAAATATCTCATAAGGATTTTCATTCTTACTGTATTCCTTGTTTAGGCCCTGACCACGACGTAGCTAGTTGTTGGTTTTGTGCTAGATTCAATCGACGTACGATTAAACGAAGGTACGATTTTGCATTTCATTACTTCGGTAGGCGTTTTAATTACAAAATGTCATCGGATACGGTTCCGGCTACCGGAGTTCACAAACGACGCAAGGACAAAGACAGGCCTCCGAGGTCCAAATCTGATGATATTGTACAAGCAGAGCCAGCTTCAGGTTCGGCCGTCGTCAGTGAGGCGCTTTTGCAGCCCCTGTCGTCGGCCATTTTGGAACTGATGGCCGTAACGGACTCCCACGAGGAGCCAACTAGGCCTTTGAATACTTCTGTTGCAGGACCTTCGGACAATGCTCCTTCGGATCGGTCTGGAGCCGCTGTGCAGGTACCGGCTTCCGAAGGGGTTTTCAGGCCTACTCAGCTTCTAATAAAGGCAAAGCCAAAGACAAAGGCAAAGACTCCTTCCAAATCAAAGACTGCAACACAGGCCTCTTCTGATCCGACTCCCAAGTCACAGAAACAGTTACTTAAGATGGCGGAGGACTTGCTCACTATGATTAGGGGTTCACATCCCCCTCCAGATAAAAGGCCAAGGCAGGAAGTTTATTATGACTCCTCTGATCAGGCTTCTGTTTCTTCAGTTTCTTCTTCTGACCAGGATTATTCTTTCCCTCCTTATGAGGATTCTGATGCTGAGGAATCCATTCCCTCAGCTTCTCCCCCCGAGGATTTCTCTTTTGGGGAAACTTTGCATGAAATGAGGCAACATTTTCACTGGGAAGGACAGGAGTATTCAGAATCTAAGAAAAGACTAAGGGATTTTCTTCTTCTTCCCCATCATAGACCCCTGGCTATTCCTCCTGTTTTGGATATTGTGGATGATGCTTTTTCGGAGGCTAACTTAACCCCTGACTCTTCCTCCAGCTCCTGTTAAGCCTGACAGATATTACAGGGTTCCTGATTCCCACCAGTTTTTATACAAGAACCCTACTGCTGACCCTGAAACCATTTCTCAGGGTCCTAAGGGAGTTAAGGCCGCTTCTGCTAAGAAGCCCATTCCCAATGAGGAGGATTCCAGATCTTTAGAAAGATGGGGCAAAAAAGTGTACACTTCTGGTACTTTATCTATTAGGACTTTAAACTGTCAGTTTCATATGCTGAAATACCAGCAATTTCTCCTGTCTGTTTTAAAACAAAAGCTAACTTCCATTTCCACCTGTGCAGATAAGGAATTACATGATTTAATGCATGCTACTGAACAAGTTGGGAAGCATGGTTTACACTGTGGTTTTGATGCCTTGGAGACTTCTTGTAGGGCTGCTGCCTCTGGTACAGTAATTAGAAGGCATGCATGGTTAAAGGAACAAAATTTGCCGGATCAAGTAAAAGCTAAATTATTGGATGCTCCTGTTCAGCATAATGTTTTGTTTGGATCTAAAGCTGAAGAGGTGATTAAAAAGATGGAGGATAAGGCTAAGTCCATGCAAACAGTTAAAGATTTCTTACAAGTACAGCCACCCAGATTTAGTAGGAATTGGCCTACGAAAAATTGGTCCTTTCCCAATTCAGACAGGCCTCAGAGGGGTAGATACAGACGCTCCCGAGGAAGGCCTCAAACACAAGCCTCTTATAGACCAAGACAGTGGACTGCTTCCACCCCTAGGGGAGGAGAGGACAGGTCGCAAGCTCATAGGAAACAGACTCAATGACTCCCTCTGTTGGGCTGCAGGAACTTCTTGCCTGGAAGCCCCTCTCGGAGGAAAAATTTCTCTTTTTCACCTAAATTGGACTCGTATAACCCAAGACAAGTGGGTCCTGGATGTGGTTTCAAGAGGTTACAAATTCCATTTTCATACCCTACCAAGGCCAAGCGGATGCCCAGATCTTCCAAAACATCAATGGACAGAGGCCTTAAACCAGGTGGAAGCTCTCTTGGCTATGAAAGCCATATAACTAGTTCCACTTTCAGAGATGGGACAAGGCTTTTATTCAAGGCTCTTTCTAGTCCCCAGGAAACAAAATTCATGGAGACCCATTCTGGATCTGTCAGTCTTGAACACTTTTCTAGAGATACCAAAATTCAAGATGCTAACTCTGCAGCAGCTGCTTCCAATGCTGATCAAAAATGCATGGATGGTAACTCTGGATTTAAAGGAGGCATATTTACACATTCCCATCAGGCAGGAGCGCAGAAAATACCTCTGGTTCAAGGCCGGATCGAGGCACTTTCAATTCTCTGCTCTGCCCTTTGGATTGTCTACTGCGCCCAGGGTCTTCACCACCAAATGCCTGGCTCCAGTAGTAGCTTATTGCAGACTCAAGGGAATTCAAATATACCCTTATCTGGACGACTGTCTTATTCAGGCAGACAACAAGGAGGTCTTACTACAGCATCTACAGTTTGTTCAAAATCTTCTCAAGTTCCTGGGATTCACTGTAAACATAGTCAAATTTGACACCCTCACAACAGATAATTTTTCTGGGTGCTTCTCTAAACACAACAACCCAGATGGCATTTCTGACACACGAAAAACAGTTACAGCTGGCTCTAACTTTCAAAACCTTGGCAACTTTAACTCGGCTATCTGCAAGGAGATTCCTGCAGGCTTTGGGTTACATGGCCTCCTGCATCCTTCTCATACCATATGCAAGGCTACATATGAGGAAAATACAGTGGTACCTAAAAAGTGTAAGGTCGCAGCATTGCCACAGTTTAGACATTCTGATCTCCGTCCTGCCTTGTCTTCAAAAGGAATTCCTTTGGTGGTCCAACGCATGCACTCTAAACAAAGGAAAACCCTTCTGTCTGCCTCCGGCCACTCAGATACTAACCACAGATGCCTCTGATTATGCATGGGGAGCCCATTTTCAGGGCAACTGTCTGCAGGGCCTTTGGACAAAGGATCAGAAGCACCTGCATATCAATTTAAAGGAAATGTTAGCCGTTCAGAAAGCTCTATTGGCCTTCAGGAATCTTCTACAACCAGGACAACTACTGATACGGACAGACAACACCACAGTTATGTGGTACATAAACAAGCAAGGGAGATCTCATTCCTACCCCCTTTGCAGACTAGCCATGGATCTATGGAACACAGCTCTAGCTTGCAATCTGGACCTTCAAGCTCAGTTTCTACCAGGGAAGCAAAACTTCCTGGCAGACAGTCTGAGCAGAAAGTTTTCGGACCCACACGAGTGGATGTTGGACACCAAAATATTCAGGATGATAACAGCAGTCTGGGGATGTCCTCACATAGACCTCTTTGCATCCCACCTCAATCATCAACTACAGATTTTGTGCACCAGGACTTTCCACGAACAAGCTTGGAAAGTGGATGCACTATCATTCAGTTGGAGAAACCTCTCGGGATATGCCTTTCCGCCTCTTCCTCTTCTCCCACGGGTATTATTAAAGATCAAACAGGATAAGCCCAAGATGATAATCTTGTTGTCCCCAAATTGGCCTCGACAGTTTTGGTACCCAACTCTGAAAAACCTATGTCTGGAGCCCCCTTGGGTTTTGCCACAGACTCTGAACCTTCTGTCCCAGCACCAGAGTCAGGTTCTACACTCCCATGTCAGAACTCTCAGCCTGGCGGTCTGGTTAATCCAGGGTCTCTCCTACCCAAGCAGGTTATGGATGTCATTTTAGAAGCCAGTCGTCCTAGCACTAGAAAATCTTATGCAGGAAAATGGAAAAGATTTTGTTCCTGGATGCAGGCTCAGGATTCTAATCCTCTTCTTCCTAACATTCCTTTGATTTTACTTTACCTGACGGATCTCTTACATAAGGGTCTCTCTTTCTCTTCCATTAAGATACATGCCTCTGCTATTTCCGCTCATTATAATACAGATCCTCCAATCTTTTCCCACCAGCTCATGAGACAGTTTCTCAGAGGAGCTAAGAACTTAAGACCTCCTAGATCTCCTCCCATTCCTGCTTGGGATCTCAACTATGTTTTGGAAAAGCTCACCTTGCCTCCTTTTGAGCCTGCTGCCTCTTCTGACATCAAGTTTTTATCTTGGAAAACAGCCATCCTCTTAGCTCTGACCTCTGCCAGGAGAGTTTCAGAGTTGCAGGCTCTTATAGCTGTAGAACCTTATATTATTTTTCATCAAGACAGGGTGTCTTTAAGGACTAATCCTACTTTCATGCCTAAGGTGGATTCCAAAGTGGCTTTAAATCAAACTATTCACTTGCCAACTGTTTTCCCTACTCCTCAAAATAAAGGGGAAAGGATCTTGCATTCCTTGGATGTACAACTATGTTTTTACCTGGACAGAACCAAGGACATTAGAAAATCAGAGCAATTGTTTGTTTCTTATGCTTCAAGTTCCCAAGGTAAAGCCATTTCAAAACGGACCATTTCTAAATGGATTGCTCATGGAATCAGATTTTGTTATTCACACCATGGAAAGCAAATCCCAGGGAGCAGCTCTGGTACTCATTCCACCAGAGCTGCTGCCACTTCCGCTGCCTTTCTCAGGGGAGTTCCTACCAAAGACATTTTGGAATCTGCAACTTGGAGTTCAGTGCATACTTTTTCAAAGCACTACAATCTCCCTCTCTACTCTGTCTAGGGCAGGCTTTGCTTCTGCAGTCTTGCAGGGCCTTTTAGCCGCCCCTTCTTCTTTATGACCACCTCTCTTTCATTCTGCTTTGGGATTCTACACTACAGTCATGACTGCAACAGTGAAACACGATGAACATAGTACAGTTGTGTACACTTACCATAAATGTAGATGTTCGAGTGTCTTCACTGTTGCAGTCTGGGTTTCCCTCCTTCCTGTCCCCTCTTATTTTTACTTTTGTGTGGTTCCTTTTTCCTCCTTTCTTCTGAGGTGTATTTGCAAAGGTTATGGGACCTTATTCATTTTGGGACTCCTGACATCTGGGGCAAGAAAAACTGGAGAACATGGCGTTGGCTGTCAGCTTTGTACTCCTGGCGCTCTGACGTCAGGGAGCATGGCTGAACAGCCGACGCCGGACCCAGACTTTGGGATTCTTGCCGACCGAGGACTGCCTGCTGGCAGGGGAGAACCCTACAGTCATGACTGCAACAGTGAAGACACTCTAACATCTACATTTATGGTAAGTGTACACAACTGTACTTTCCTGGTAGCCGTACCTCTGCCAGAAGAGTCTCGTAGCTGCAGTCATTGTGTATCAAGAGGCCCTACCTGGTCTTTCACAAAGACGAATGCCACTTCAAACAAACTCATCCTTTCGTGGTTTCTGAATTTTCTAACCAGTCCATTGATCTACCAGTGTTCTTTCCGAATTTTACCAGTAGAGGAGAGTATTGCCTTCTCACCTTAGACGTACATAGACAATTAGGTTTGTTCCTGTATAGGTAAAACCTTGTCTGTAAATCTGAACAGCTTTTCATCTCCTTCTTGGGACCCAAAATGGGAGAGGTTGTTTCCAAGGTTACATTATCAAAATGGCTAAGGGACTACATGTGTCACTTATGCCCTCCCATAATGAATCCATGTCAAAAGCTAAAGCCCACTCCACTAGATCTTTGGCTTCTTCTATAGCATTCCATTCTAGGGCATGCATGGATGATATCTGAGCAGCAGCTACTTGGGCTAAGCCTCTTACATTTATCACTCATTACAAATTGGACGTGGTCTCCAGGGGGAGAGCTGCCTTCGGCTCAATGGTACTCAGGAATGTTCTTCATAAGGGCTGTCCATGGACCTCAGGGTAGCTTGGGATTCTGTCCCATCAGTGATGAATGGAAAGATTAACATCAGATAAAGAAGTTATGTCTTACCATAATGTTCCATCTGTGGTGTTCATCTTCTTTCATTCATCACTTCCCACCCTCTTTTTTTCCCTCCATAGGCACCTGGGGGATGCTTTGGATTTAAGTGGTGCACGAAGGTACTTGTGTAGAAGTGGCCTCTGCTTTACTTCCTTTCTTGGCGAACTTGATCTGAGGTAACAGGGAGAAGGGCATTCTGGGTAGAGACTTAGCTCGAGAGTTTTTTTGGCTGGTGTGAGCTTGTTAATAGGCAGACTCTGTTCCGAGGGCTTGGAACCGAACCCATCAGTGATGAATGATAAAATGAACAACACAGATGGAACGTTATGCTAAGACATAACTTCTTTTTTCGCAATGGAGGCATTCCAAAATTCTTTCCCTTTCAGAATGATTGCGATTCAAACGGACATGTCTGGTTTAGTACATCAACAAACAAGGGGGAACCAAATATTGCACAAACACAAGCCAGCAGTACTCACACTATGGTGAATAAATAGTTAAATAGTACAATTCCTTTCTAAAACATAACTTTATTCTGCCATAGCAGCATAATGGTTACTTAGTAAGGAATTGTGCTATTTATTATCTATTTACTCACTATAGTGTATGGACTGCTGGCTGGTGTGTTGGTGTATATTAACTGGTCTTTTTCTGTGCACCTGACCTTACTTGCGTGAATTGTTGGAGGAATCAAATCTTACCAATTATCTTGAGAAGCCCTGAGATTGTGGCAATGCTCTTTTTTCCTCCAACCTCTTTCTAATCGCAACTCGCATTCTGGGGAAGTCCCAACGTGATGGCAAGCAACCTGAGTAGGTCCATCTTACTATCTCACAAGTGGCCTGTCAACAACATAGTGACCTAAATGATTTTCCATCAGTGGGGCTGGCCTTGATGCCATCTTTGCACCTCCCCTGAACATGTGCAGCAGCTTCTTTGCTCTAGTCCCTCCACTGGGGGAGTCACCGAAGAATGCTCTACTGCAGGACTGGATCCCCTGGACTTCTATACAGTTATCGCCCGACTCCTTTTAATTCCCAAATTCCTGCGGCTGCCAGGTTGAAGAGCAAAGTTATCCTCATTGCACCTTACTGGCCTCAACAAATTTGGTTTCCCTTTCTTTGGCCTTAGTTTATGTACCCACCTTGGATTCTGGATCCAATTCCAGATCTTCTGTCTCACCCGATAGGTATGCTTCTCCTGGATATCTCAAACCTCAAATTGACTGCATGGGTTCTTCAATTCTTTTAATAGACAGCCAATCTATGCTCTCCATCTATCCATTCCATGCTATTATCCTCACATAATCTCTCTACAAGGAAATGCTACAGAAGCAAATGGAAAAGATTTGTTTATTGGGCAGAGCAGAATCCGGTAGACCCCGTTTTGGTCCCAATTAATTCTTTTCTTGAATTTTTAGCATGGTGTTTAATGGGGGTGCTAGTATGACTAAAATTCAGCTTGCTGCCATCTCTTAACTTTCACATGGAGTTTCAAAATTCATCCCTAGCTTCTTAACTGTGTAAGGCCTTTGAAAGGTACCCTAATGCTAAAATACCCTTATAAAGATCCTATAGCACCATGGGATGTACATTTGGTAGTGAAGGCCTTAACCTCATCTCCCTTTGAACCAGTAACTAAATGCTACTTAAAATCTTGTGAACTTGAAAACTTTTAGTCACAGTTACATCTGCTAGAAGAATTTCAGAACTTCAAGCTTTATCTTCCAATCCACCATACTTGAGTTTCCACAGGGATAGGGCCACCTTACATACCATTGCCCATTTCCTGCCTAAGGTGGGATCAGAATCAAACATTAACCAAGCCATTGACCTGCCTGTATTTTTCCCAAACTTTACAAATAAATGAGAATATTTGCTGCACTTACTGGAAGCTCGTAGACTATTACATTTCTATCTGCACCGAACAAAGACTTTAGAAAGACGGACCAAATATTTGTTTCCCTTGCATTTAACAAATTGGGCAAATCAGTTACAAAGGTAAGTCTAGTCAGATGGTTGACAGATTGCATTTCATTTGTTTACGACAAATTGAGTCTCTTCTTACCATAACCATTAAAAGGTCATTCAACTACATCTATGGCTACTTCCACTAAATTCCAATCCATGGCATTCGTGGGCGATATTTGTGTGGCTGTTACATGGTCAGATCTTCATACCTTATCACTCATTACAAACTAGATCTGGTCTCAAGGGGAAGAGTAGCCTTCTGCTCAACCATATGCTGGAATATCCTTAGTCCTCCCAGGAATTCAGGTAGCTGGGGACTCTATCCCATCTGAGGAATGAATGAAAATTGACATCAAATAAAGAAATTATGTACTTACCATAACATTCCATCTGTGTTCATTTTCATTCAACATCCCACCCTCCAACCCCCTTCCATTTCCCACAGTCGACTTCTAGAGGAATGAGTCTACTAGGGATACTACCTGTCCCCTGTTTTGAACTCCAGTTGCATCAATTCTATTAATGGTTTCTCTTCCTCTCTCAAGCTGTAAATAGGATCTGAGGGAGGTTAGGCGTAATGCATTATGGGTAAGAAAGGAGCTCGAGAGTTGCTTGGTGGCTATGAGCTAGTAGAACAGCTGAGTCAGATCAGTGTGTCTGATCCAAACCTATCTGTTGAGGAATGAATGAAAATTGACGGATAGTTATGTACTTATTTCGATGTTCCATCTGTGTTGTCCATTTTCTTTCTTAAACACATCTGCTGAGGAAGAATGAAAATGGACAACCCAGATGGGACGTTATGGTACAACTTCTTTTTTTTTCTTATGAAAAAACATCTGCTTTAAATAACTGAGTTTTGACATATAAAATAGAAGAAACATTGTGTGTATGAAAGGTACCCCGATGCATTTAGTGTTTGGCCCCTCTGCTACAGAGGTGATCAAAAAGTGTGACAAAAGAGGCGAAACTGATCAGGGAATCTCTTGATTTTTCTGCTGTTTTCCAAAGTATCACAGGGATTTTTTTTCTCCTTGTCCAATTAAGGTAAAAAAAAAAAACAGAATAGTCTCTACTGAAGTCAGGGAAACAAATATTTAAGAAGTGGCAAGGGGGTTCCATAAAGAGATATAAAAATTCCCAAAACCAATGACATTCCATGTCTGAATGACTATTGAAGAAATATTGTGTCCCTTTCCACCTTGGCCCCTTTTCTTTTCCATAAATTCTCTTTGGCGACAAATTTCTTCAGGTATATGGGTTCTGAAAATAATTTGTCACTGTTGCAGATGGCAGTGGGAGGCAAGTCCTCCTTTCAGGAGGTCATTGGTCATCCTGCAGTTCAGTGTGTTTCCACTTGCTCTTCATCACATCATGTCCTAATGAGTGATGCTACTTGGTTACCCCTTCTTTGGTGGAAGAAAGAAAATGCTTTGAGACCAGTTTGTGATAGTGCCCAAATTCTGAAAGATTTTACTTCGCAACGTGTTGCCTCTTCCTATTTAAAGTTTCCTGGTAACACTAGACTTAAAATGCTTATTACAGCTCTATTCATCCAGGCTTCCGAAGTTAAGGTTGTATGTCTGGATCACATTCAGTCATTTGCCTTACCCTTTGGACTATCCACTGCACCAAGTGTGTTCATAAATTACCTAGCTTCAATTATAGTTCATTGCAGGCTATCCACATTTTTCCATATTTAGACAACATGCTTATTTTTGCAGAATCTGTCAGTGTCTGGAATCTCTCTTGGGTGCGAGATTGCTTGCACAAGCTTGGATTCCAAGAGAACATTCAAATGTCTGTGTTGACTCTGTTCCCGGGATGTCAAGACCTCTCAGTTCAAAGCCACCCCCCTCCAGGAAAAACATCTTTATTGGATCTTTCTAAGGTTTGCCACTCAGGCTTCAGTTACTGATTGGGTACACCTCAGGATTTTGGGTCTCGGGCCATCTATGATTCTCATATCCCCGACAAAACTCCACATGAGAAATATACTGTGGTATCTGAAATTTCTTGTCCCAGCATCAACATCCTTTATTTTTTCAGATCTCAATACTGGTGTTTGTCAGAAGAGAGTTTTTTGGTGGAGACAACAGATTCTTCTTTAAATCCAATTCTCCCCTTCTTCCCTGTTCCAAAGAAGTTAGCCACTACAAACACTTTGGATTTTGCTTGGAGAGCCGATGCTTTTTTTTCCCCTTTTTTTTCACTGTTGCAGTTCTGACTTGTGGGATTTCCTGCTGTGGAAGCCATTGGCCGGCCCCAACTACCAGAGTAAAAATCTCCCTCCTCCTAAGGCTGGCATACACACTACCTTGACGTCACTACCCTTTGGTATAAAGGGAGCCAGCTGTCACCATAGCATCAGTCTTTTCTTGCCGTCAGAGCCCGAAGAAGTGTTTCTGTGCATCAGTTGGTGTACATCAGTTGGTCCACACCAGAGAGAAGTCTTTTAAACCACCTATTTCAATTCTAGGACAATCAGGCATAGGGCCAAAAGCTTAGCTAAGCATTTAAGTCAACAATCATCTTTACATCGTTTGGTGGTGTCTGCCAGTTTTCCTGAGGTTGCGCTCCCTAAGAGTAAGAAGGACAAGAAGACCCAAGCTTAGGACCTTGGACAACAACCTTTCACTGTTGGCCAGTCCCCCAAGGCTCGTTATTGCTGAGGAAGGGGAGTCACTTTAGCAGCCCCCTTCTGTGACTGGTGGTGCAGACCTTTGAGACCTTTACGGAGTCAAGCATGCTGTTGGGTCCCTCAGCTTCTATACAGGCTTTGGCTTCCAGTTCATTATAGAGGTTGGAGTTTCTCAACAGACCTCTGCTTCTAACAAGCAGTCTTGTACTGGCGACATTCCTTTTGAGATGTTTGCTTACATCGGTTCTGCCTTACAAAAGGGACTGGCATTAGGATGGCAGATGTACCTAGGCCCAAGGCTAAGCCTATTTCTAAGAATATTTCTACCTCGGGTCTTATGCCTAGGCCTACCGACTCCCACTGTGCAGCTAATCAGCAAGACCTGGTCAGGTTAGCTGAGGGCCTCCTCTCCTTAGTCAGAGCTAGGCAACCCCCTTTGGAGTCTTCCCCTGGGAAAAGGAAGAGGGATACTACCCCTGAAGTTTTCTCTGAACCTCCTGAGTCAAATAAGGATTCTGATTATGAGGAGACTTTCTGAGTAGGGGACCCTTCCTTATTTCTTTTGAAGATGCAGATTCCGTGGAGACTCTGCCTTTAGTTTCCCCTCCTGAAGAGAGAATTTTTAGGGAAGCATTCCATGCCATGAGGGAACATTTCCAATGGGAGACTCGGGGAATATCCACAAGCTGAAAGAGTGAAGGGAGTTGACCTCCCATAACACAAACCTTTGGTTATTCCTCCTGTGTTGGAAGCTTTTATGGATCCTTCCCTGAACCCAGAGACTACTTCCAGCCTCTCAAAAACCAGAGTTTACAAGGTGCTGGACTCGCAAAAATACCCATTCAAAACTCCTCTGCTGACCCAGAGGCTGTTATTCCAGGTCCCAAGGGAGCGAAGTCCGCTCTTCTGTGAGCCCTTTATCTACTGACAAGGAAAGTGGAGCCCCTCGATAGGTTTGGTTTAAAAAAAGAAAGAAAAAAAAAAAAAAAGTCTATGGCTCTGCTACCCTTGTCATGAGGGCCTTTAACTGCCAGTTTCATATGATAAAATACCAAAAGTATTTTTAGATAAAATGAAACAAAAGATTTCCTCCCTGGAGAACAAGAATATTTCTAAGGAATTGTTGGACCTTTGCCATTCCAGCTCCCAGGTGGCTAGGCACTCTTTACATTGCGGCTATGATGCTATGGAGTCCTCTAGCTGAGCTCATGTATCTGGTCTTGTCATTAGAAGGTAAGCTTAGCTTAGGGAACAAGACCCTACCATACCATGTCCTATCCAAGCTTCTAGATGCACCCCTGGATAAGGACTTCCTTTTTGGGCCAAAGGATGAGGCTGTGCTAAAAGATGGAAGATAAAGCAGAGTCTATGCAAACTGTCAAGGACTTCCAAGTTCAGTCTCCTAGGTTTAGTAGGAATTTTCCCACTAAACACTTGTCCTTTCCCTCTTAATCAAAAGGCGGCCAGGAACCTTTGAGGGAAAGGCGGCAGCAATCACAAAGGCCCAGGCAGGGGAGTTCTAGGCCACAGTGGCCTGGCAGAGAGCAGCAATGATTCTTTCCCCTACCCAGCCCACCCCCACCCTCTTCAAAAAAGATAGGAGGAAGGCTGTCCCTGTTCAAAGAATACTGGCCCCTCATAACCTTCAGAACTCCCTTGTCAGAAGTAATCTCAGACAGTTACAATGGCTCTTTCAAAGAGCCATTAGGGCACTCTGGTTACCCAGATGTTCCGAAAAAACAGAGAGAAGAATCCCTATCTGGGATTCACAACCTACGCTCACAGGGCTCAGTGGAACCAGTACCAGATCAAACAGGGGAAAGGGTTCTACTCCAGGTTATTCATGGCTGTCGGAAAGGAAGGCATTTGGTGCCCTGTCCTATACCTGTCCACTCAATCCCTGCTGGTACTAAAATTTGAAATGTTGACTTTTCAGAAACTTCCCAGTTTCAGTCCCTCAGGCCTTAATGGTCATCTTAGACCTAAAAGATGCTTGCTTGCCTGCACATTTCCAATAGAGGAATCGTGCAGAAGTTTTCCTTGCTTCAAGGCAGGTCCAGTCACTTACAATTCTTTGCTCTTCTCTTTGGCTTGTCTACTGCTTCCACTCTGTTCACAAAGCGTTTAGCTCCTGTGATCACCTTTTGTAGAAGAAGAGGGATCCAGATTTACCTCTGCCTGGATAACAACCTCATTCAAGCCATAAGTTGTTAAACCTCTCAATTATCTGACCTTCTCTCAGACCCTCTTCACCTCTCTGGGGTTTACCATAAATGTTTGCAAATCCAACACAGACCTTATCATCCAGGGTAGTTTTCCCTGGGGGCCCTTCTGGCTCCTAGTTTCAAAAGGCCTTCCTCCCTCCAGAAAAGGGCTCCTCCTTGGCTCAGTACTTCCAAAACATTATGCAGAGACGATGCCTTTCAGCTAGGGAATTCTTCAGAGCATTAGGCTACAGGGCATCTTAAATCCTCATGATCCCTCTGGCCGGGCTACACATGAGGAAGCTCTAGTGGTTCCTCAAGAACCTGTGGTGCCAGCACTCAGTTCCTAGAGACAAATTCCACTGATCCCTTGCATCAAGGAGGAATTCGCATTGTTGGCATGGGCATGTGCCCAGAACCTGGGTCTCTATTTCAGGTACATCCCTAAAGGCCAAGTTTTAACCACATATGCTTGAGACAGCCTGAAGTGCTCATTTCCAATACCTTCAGTTCCAGGGCAGATGGAAAAATCAGTTCAGAGACGGGCACATCAAGTGGAAAGAACTGATAGCAGTGCAAAAGGGCCTCTTTGCTTTCAAGGATCAGTTCTGCTGGTCAAAACAGACAAAAGCAAAGTAGTGTGGTACATAAACAAGGGGGCAGCCACTCTTGCCCTCTGTCAACTAGTGATGCAGGTCTGGGAGACTGCTCACTCTCTGGGGTTGCACGTTATGACACACTACCTCCCAGGGACTCAAAACACTCTAGCAGATTCTCAGCAGGAAGTTGATGGATCCCCATGAGTGGCAGCTCCATCTGGAAACATTTCTCACCATAGTCCAGAAATGGGGACCTCAAAGGTAGACCTCTGCCACCAAAGAAAATGCTCAGCTGAAGAGATTCTTTTCCAGAAACTGCCCACAGCCTGGAGGACAAATGCTTTCTCCTTCCTTTGGAGCCACCTGTTCCTTAATGCATTTCCTCCATTGCCTCTTCTCCCAACGGTCCTCCAAGTCAGGGAACAAGTATCATCCTGATAGCCTCAGACTGGACCAGACAGCACTGATATCCTCTGCTACTGAGTTTAATCAACAAAAAAAGTGACAGTTGACCTCAGAGCCGACCTTCTGACTCCGGACAAAGGGAGGTTTATGCATCCCAACCTACAGACTCTCAATTTGTCAGCCTGGATAATTCCACAAAATACTACTCTGAGCATACACTAAGCAGATCAGTTCAAGATATTCTCAGAGGTTAAAAGTCCCAGTACCAGGAAATCCTAATCAGCCAAGTAGAAAATTGGTGTTGGCAGCAAGGCCCCAATCCTAACTCTGCCAATATCTCTGCCATTTTGGATTACCTGGCTACCCTAGTGGACAGAGGCCTAGTCTTTTCTTCCATCAAGGTTCATGTCTTTGCCATTTCAGCCCACATCCCTACTATTCTATCTTTCCCACCTCCTGATGAAACAATTCTTTAGGGGAGTGGTCCATATCGGGCCCCACAGGAGACTATCTACACCTCCATGGAACCTCAAGTTTGCTCCAGATAAATTGACTCCCCCACCCCTTTGAAATGGCAGCTTCTGTTGATGTAAAATTCTTGGCCAGTAAAAGAGCAGTCCTCCTAGCACCTCTTCTAGGAGGGTCCCTGAGCTGTAAATTCTTTTGACAGTGGAATGTTTTCTCATATTCCACCCAGAGTATCATGTAGGACCAGTCCATCCTTTTTGCGCAAGTTGGTCACAGTCACATTCTTGAGTCAAGCTATACACTTGCCCACCTTCTTCCCCAAGCCTCAGAACAGGGGGAAATGATCCTTCACTCCTTGGATGTGCACAGAAAGGTTCACTATTATCTTGACAGTATTAAATATTTCAGAAAATCAGACCACCTTTGTGTCCTTTGCCATTGGCTCTGAAGGGAAGCCAGTCTCCGAACAGACCATCTCCAAGTGGATTCCCCACTGTATTTCCTTTTGTTACAGGCATCATGGCAATATTACCCTGAAACTGCAGGACTTATTCTACTTGGGCCGCTTCCACCTCTGCTGCCTTCCTAAAAGGAGAACCTACCAAAGACCATTTTGCTACCTGGTCGTGCGTGCATACCTTTACCAAACCCTACCACTTGTCAGTCTTCTCCCAAGTCTACAGCAGAATTTGCCATTGCCATCTTGCAGGGCATTCTGTCTTCTCCATAATCAACCTTCCACACTCATCTCAGCTTTGAGAATCCTCCTACAAGTCAGGACTGCAACAGTAAAATACTAAGAACATAATACAGTTATGTACACTTTCCATAAATGCAGATGCTAGTGTATTCACTGTTGCAGTCTTCACTCCCTCCTCCCTTTTTGTCTTCAGTAGTAGTTTTCTTCTTTTTTTTTTGTCTGCACTAACAAGAGGATCCCCTGAGTGTTTGTCCTGCAGCCCCCCCCCCTTTGTTTTTACCTTTTTCTCTTGCTTATGCTTAATCTTGGGGGCTCCTACCTTCTAAGGGACAAAAAAAAATTGTCATGGTGTCTGCTGGCTCCCTTTATACCCAAGCGTACCGACGTCTGGGTAGGGTGTATGCCAGTCTTAAGAGGAGGTAGATTTTTCTCTGATAGTCGGGCCAGGAAAGGGCTTCCACAGCAGGAAATCCCACAAGTCAGGACTGCAACAGTGAATACACTCGAGCATCTACATTTATGCTAAGTATATACAACTGTACTTTTCTAGAGAGAAAAAGTACAAGTGGTGTGGGACACACAAAGAGATGAAAGTACATAAATATATAGGAAATGCTTGCCCTGATCAAGGTACTCTGCTCTCTGAACCATCTTTGGTCCCTCGGAGCTCTTCCAGATTTTTACAGCCAATATCAGAGTCATGTGGTACATCAGCAAGCAAGAGGGAACAGATGGTACCCTTTGCAGACTAATCATGTTACTTTGGGATATACTTTCACAACAGAAACATTTGACAGGCAGCCTACATTCCATCAGAGCAAAATTGTGTGGCAGACGAGCTGATCAAGACCAGGGCTGTCGGTCACAAATGAAAACTAGATTGGGGGATCTTCCAGGATTTGATGTGTGAGTAATTCCTAAAGAAGTCCTCCTTGCCTCTTTTTCTGAAAAATGAATTGGCAAAATGCTGTTTCAGGATTCCATGCAAGACAACCTTGGAAGATGGATGCCTTTTCTTTAGACAGGAGTGTTCCTGTATTCCCTTTCCACTAACATCCAGGGTGCTTCAGAATATTCAGAAGAAATCCCGCAAAATCATAGTGACTTCCTTCTGGCCCAGAGAGCTGTGCTTCTCCCTTGTTTTGGAAATGGCTAGAGGCAACTTCACAAGCCTTCTCACAGAATGGATCTAGTTACATAAGAACTCACACTGACATCAACCATCCGCTGACTGTCTGGATGATAGGGTCTTGATTCCATTTAGCCACCTGGCTTTTGAGGTCGTGCCGCATGCACTAATAAAGGTAAGAAAGCCTGCTACTAGAATATCTTATATTAGCAAATGGAAAAGGTTTTCTAGGTGGTGTCAACATAACTAGCACCCATTCAGGGCCAGTTGTTTTCCTGGGTTTACAATATTTGTGAGTTACTACCCCAAGGCCGTCTTTATTCCTCTACCAAGGTTCATTATCATCTGTTTCTGCATGTTTGTATGTAGATCCTCCTCTTTCAATGCAGTCTCATGTCAAAATGTTTTTGAAAGGGGTTTTGCACAAGAGGCCTCTCCTTGGGATTTTAATTGTGTGTTAGAGAAGCTAACACTTGCTCCATTTGAACCGGCTAATCTGGCTGACTTGATGTCCTATTCATCTGTTGCCACATTCTTTACATGAGGGAGTTGCCTGCCAAGGTGACCAGACATCGGCCAGTAAAGCAAAGTCTTTTACTACGATAGGGTGTGTGGTATGTCTGATGTAGGCTATCGGGTGTAGGCCATAAGAGACGTACGCGTGCACCATCCTCAGAACTTATTAGCCGCCATTCGGATTGCCAGTCGTGGACATATCTCTCTGTTGTCAGAATTGTTTTCTTCTATAAAGATAAGTGCCCTGTTGAGGAATCTTTTTGTTTTCTGCTACTGCTTTGTTTTGGTTGTGGGTAATGTCATCCAGGAAAGGGAACTGCGACTGTGGAAGACAAAATTCCACACAAGGATAGTCATTCCCAGTGCCTTGTCTTGGGCCCCACCACAACCATAAAAACTGTTCAATTTGTAAGTCTTTTGTGCCCAAGACCCTCTGTAGTCAAGTTATCTTCCCTCACTATCTACTTGAAAAATCAACTGTGTAAGCTCTTAACTAAAAGCGCAATGGAAGGCCAGATGACAGAGCACGCTAAGTGGAAGGCTAAAATACCTTTACTCGAAGCATAAGCTGCCCCTATCCCTACAGATGTCTATCCCGAACCACATGAGAGCTCAGATGCGCTCTGTCATGGATCCAGATCCACAATCTGAGCCTATTTTACAGGCCACCTTGGATCCGGATGTAGGCACGTCCAAAGAGGTCTCATTGACATCGGCCCCTGATGTCCACGGGGAACCTAGGCTCACAGTGTCTGAATGAATGCACTAGAGGAATAACCCAAATTGTAGTGAGAGGATGTTGACAGCCTACGTCTGGCCCTCCTCCTCTTCATCGGATGAATACTTCAGCAAGGAAAGAACCTACACATCTCTCCCTTCAGAGCATCAGGAGTAGAGGCAGAATTTTACTCAAGGCTTCATCGACGCCATCATGGCTCTGAGGCCTCCCTCCGGTTAACCAGTTTCACCACTTGCCAGGCTGCATTCCCTTCAAATAAGGACCAGGGCACAAGCTACTTCAGAGGAAGATTCCTCATCTGATGAGGATAGTGATTCATTGGCATACTCATCCCAAATCCCTTCACCCTTGTACGATGCTTCCCCTGAGGAAGATTCAAATAAGACGGAATCCCCTCTGGAGGAGATTTCCTTTTGTGAGAAGATCTCAAAGATGAGAGATCATTTTAAATGTGACAGCTCACAAATGCCTGAGGTCCAAAAACGATATGACCTTGAAGTACAGACTCCTAGTCTTTCTGCCATTCCTCCTGTTCCAGCTTTTTTGGATGCTTTTGCCTCCACGTCCACGCACCCTTACACTCAACCTCCAGCTCCAATAAAGCCAGACAGTTATTACAAAGTGCCTCAGGGTTGCGATTTCCTTTTCAAGGCCCCTTGTGGCAGACTACTGTGATTTCAGTAGCCTCTGATAAGGCTTCCAGGTCACTTCCCTCCTCCCTTCAGACAAGGATAGTGCACTGTTGGAGAGGCTGAGTAAGAAAATTTATACTTCAGCTTTCAGAGCCCTGAACTACCAGACTCACATGATCATGCACGATATGAAACTCTTGTCACAACTCCAAGATAGTGTCAGATATGCAGACTCTGAGAAAAAGCCTTGGCATCCTCTCATATTGCTGCAGCCTCTCAGGTAGCCAGACATTTGATCAAATACAGCCACTTCTCGAGCTGATGCTTCTTCCTCTGCACTGCGAAGGTTTGCCTGGTTAAGGCTTCAGCTCCTCCCTGAGGACATAATGGTAAAGCTTAGGGATCCCTCCCGGACAACACTGCTTTATTTGGCAAAACCCTCTGCCGAACTGTAAAAAATCCCTGCAAAAAAAAAGAGCAAGGAGCTAAAGGACTTTAAGCATATCTTAGTCTATCTTGTGCCTAAATTCCACAAGAACTACCCTGGGGAAACGGGTCTTGTACGCAGGCAGTCCTGGACCCCCCCCCTCCCCCAAGGGGTCCAAGAAAACGCATCAGTTTTCCTCCTCTTCCTCTGCTCCCCAGTTGGCTAAACAGCCCTGTCCTGATAAAATGGGCTCTTCCTCCTGACTCCTCAGGCAATCTTGGCACCCCTCCCCTCTCCCTGGGCCTTGCCCCATCCCTTCCAACCTGGGAATCCATCATTTAAGATTCTTGGGTCCTCAGCATCATAAAGAATGGATATTTCATGGTCTAGCACACTATCTCCCTTCAGGGGTATCTCATAACCTCCAAAAGAACAGGAACCTCTCTTCCTCCCAGTTCTGCAAAACCAGCTAGAACAGGGCACAATCCAGCCTGTGTCCCTAGCTCAGAAAGGAAGAGGTTTCTATTCACACGTGTTCCCGTTTCCCAGTAAGGAAAGACCTTGGAGAAGCATTCTAGAACTCTCCTATCTCAACTTTCTGAAAGTACCCTCCTTCAAAATGCAAACTCTCCAAGCCCTTCTTTCCCGTTATCTTCCTTCAGGCTTTCCTAGCATCCATAGACATCAAAGATGCTTACTCCATTCAGGCCCTTCCTAGCATCCATAGACATTAAGGATGCTTACTCCATATCCCCATTCATCGTAAATACAAGACATTTCTACGCTTTTCTTTGGGCCCCTGCCATTTTCAATTTTCTGCTTTGCCTTTTGGACCTTCCACTGCCCCAAGAGTCTTCACAAAATGCCTAGCACCTGTGGTCACCTTCTGCAGACTCTAAGGCATTCAAATCTCCCCCTACCTAGACTACCTTCTATTTCAAGCCAAATCCCCAGAGGATCTGAACAAAAACCTCAACTCAGCCATAGCTATTTTGCAAAGCCTGGGATTCGCCATCCTCTTCAAAAAAATCTACACTCGCCCCATCCCAAGACCATGTCTTTTTGGGGTGCCCATTTCAAACCAACAAAATGATGGTGTCACACCCGCCCCATGCAACTCAGAATTCGGAAGGGGTAACCCCTATATTCTAATAGGAGGCGTGAAGAGACCAGACAACCACAAGATAATAGGTCTTCAACTAATTTGAGATGCACACTGATTTACAGCACAGATAATGGATTAATTTGGAATACTATTAGGAAGTTTTGGCCAGTCTTAACTTCGGATGAGAAATTACAAAACGTAGTTGGGATAAACCTAGCTTTGCATTTCAGAACAAGAAGAATCTGAAGCGCTTATTGTGTCAACATGATGACCTTACTATTAGTAGATATAGTACACGGAGCCAACGTAAAGGTACCTGGAAATGTGATTTTTGTAAAGCCTGCCCTTTTATACGGATACATAATTTATTTGAACACCCAGTCAGCAAGAAGAGCCATTCCTTTCAAGGTTATGCCACATGTACTAGCAAGAACATTGTATATTTAGCCATCTGCAAGGCACGCTCTTCCTACTATGTAGGTAAAACAAATAGGGCTTTTAAGGAACGGATTTTACGCCATCTATCAGACATAAGAAATCAAGTAACTACAAATGCCCTGTATCAGCATATTAGGGCAGAAGAAAATCACAGTTTCAAATTTATGGCTCTAATGAAGCTGTACAAAAGCCCAAGGGGGGAGACCTGAAAAACCGAACAGATGGAAGAGACCAAATGGATTATGGAATTAAGAGTTGATAAACCACCAGGCCTTAATGGAATGGTACCTCTAAAACCTATTCTGAAAGAACTGAGCATAAACCTAGAAAGTAGAAACAGGAAGAGGGAATAAGTAGAACTTATTCCTGCTACTTGTAACTTTGGAGGACTACCACCAAAGGGGGACTGGTCTCCATTAGCCATGGAAGAGGAACCACCCCTGAACAGCATGATTGGTTGAAAACTGTTTAAAAGTTTTGCCTTGATGGGAATGAATAAAGGATCTGAAGGTTTTACCCAAAGCGCTTATCCTACGTTCTCTTTACTTGTTTTGTCTTGTAAGAGTTTTATTAAATCACAGATTTTATCGTGTCTGTGGTGGTACGTCTGCATTGTTTTCTACTTTCTGAGAGTCAGGTTGGATATTTACACAGATAATGATTATTCTGTGGTATGCAAACAAATGGGGGGGGGGGCAACAAGATAATTTCTCCTTTACAGACTTGCTTACAGGCTTGAACTAGCCCACCTATTAGAAATATCTCTTCAGGCAGTTTACATCCCTTCCAATCCAAACTCTGTGACAGACACACTGAGCAGAGCCAGAACACAGGCCCATAAATGGATGCTTCATGGGGATATGTTTCTGGACTTTGTCCACCAATGGGGTATTCCACAAATAGACTTGTTTGCCTCCCCTCTGAGCAAACGGCTTCCAAAATGTTGTGCCAGAGAACCACGTCCTCAGGCATGGAAAGTAGACACCCTACCAGTCTCTTAGAATGGGAAACGTCTGTATGCATATCCTCCCCTACCACTCATTCCGAAAGTCCTGCTGAAAATTCAACAGGACAAGCCAAAAGTCTTGCTGGTGACTCCCTTTTGGCCAAGACAGCACTGATGCCCCCTTCTACATCTAGCCAAGTGC
>NC_056737.1:307030977-307043477 GCF_019279795.1 Protopterus annectens
TCATTCAAAGGGGATCAAATGTCTGTCTGCCTGGGATGACATGCTGGACAAGCCACGCTGCTTCGCAAGGGACGGCTTGCACCTGTCACCCTGGGATTCGGATATTGGCAAAGGCTCTTGCCACCCCATAGTGCCTTTTTAGGCAAGGCTCAAATTCTAAACCTACCACCCTAGAACACAAAAAGGAAAAAAACTAAGGGTAATGCTGCTCAATGCCAGAAGTCTAAATCTCAAAATGCACGCACTCGAGGCCCTTCTCAGTATGGAGAACATCGATGTCTGTGCAGTGACAGAAACCTGGTTCAAGGCTCCTGAGAGCACCCCAGCACTATCAGGTTTTACCTCTTATCATGCTCCGCCCCAAAATCCGGACAATACCAAGAAAGGAGGGGTATCCATATTCATCAAAGACACCCACACCTCAAGACTGGTGGCAACGCAATGCATCGGAGACCATCCAGGTGCAATTAACCATAGGCAAGACTGCTCTGCAAATTGTAGCATGTTACAGGCCACCTCACAAACTCAGGAACCTCACATGGCCTTCCTGAAAACACTAGAGGGATAAATGTATCACCAAACACCATCATACTAGGTGACTTCAATTACCCTAATATAGACTGGGAACACTACTCAAGCCCAAACACCCTAGCCCAAAAGTTCCTGGAATTCATAAACTCAAATGCCATGGAACAACTAGTCACCATCCCCACAAGAGGAGAAAACATACTTGATCTCATCATCACGAACATGGGAGCACAATGTTCAACACCGGAGCTATACCCCTCACTGGTGAGATCAGATCACAAACTAATCTCGCTGGAGGTCCTTATCCCACCGCCACCTGAAATAAAAAAGACCACAGTAAAAAACTTCTTGAAAGCCGACTTCACACTTCTAAAGACTAGTGTGGTCTCGTTTAAGGCCCCCGAGCCGACGGAAAACAGTACTCAAGCCGCTGAATCACTTACAAATGCCTTCTACCAGCACCTGCAGGACTGCATGGATAAGGCAATCCCAAGCAAAACAAAGACTCTTTGTACCAAAGGCAAGCGTCCACTCTGGTGGACCCCAGCCATAAACAAACTCTACAACAAAAGGAGGAAGCTACTACAAGATAGAGCAAAATCCTTAAAAGGTAAGACACCCTTGATCACTATAAGTAAAAAACTAAGAGCTCTCATAAAGTTATCCAAAGCAAATTTTGAGAGAAAAATAGCTAAAGACTCAAAAGACAATCATAAGGCCTTCTTTAGCTATGTTAGAAACCTGGGAGCAAACTCCCAGATATGCTCAGAACTAGTTCAAAATGATGTGAAGATTACTGATCCTACAGACATTGCCAACATACTGGCTGACAGGTTCAGTGCAAATTTCTCCCCCCCCCTCCCCCCCAAAAGGAGAGATATCTATACCAAGCGATTGCAGCCCCCCAAACATCTCCAACGCCCAAGTGAGAACTGCTCTCTCCAAAGCAAAAAACACAGCATCCATGGGACCTGATGGTGTCCCCGGCTGTGTGCTCCACGAACTCAACGAGGAATTAAACCCACAGCTAGGACAGCTGTTTAATCATAGTCTTACCTCTGGATACGCACTCCAGGAGTGGCGCACTGCAACTGTGGTCCCACTTCACAAAGGCGGTGCCTCCACCGACCCTGGAAATTACCGGCCCATTAGCTTGACAAGCCTTATCTGCAAAGCCATGGAGAGGATCATAATGGACCTCATAAATAAAGACATAGGGAATTTGCAGACTTTGGATCCATCCCAGTTTGGCTTTGTCAAAGGCAGATCATGCCTTCTAAACTTGGTTGACTTTTTTGAAACAGTCAACTAAGCCATTGATGAGGGAAAGGCAGTCCATACAGCCTACCTCGATCTGTCGAAGGCCTTTGATACAATACCCCACTCGGGTGTCATTGAAAAACTCATCAGCTTAAATGTTAACCCATACATCACAAGATGGGTTGCAAACTGGCTGAGTGACAGAACCCACAGGGTCAGAGTTGCTGGCGCCATGTCAGACTCAAAGCCTGTCACAAGTGGTGTACCACAGGGCTCAGTCCTGGGCCCACTCTTGTTTGGCATCTACTTTTCCGAAGTACAAGCAAACACAGGAGGGTTATGGCTGACAAAGTCTGCAGATGACTGCAAACTGGGTGCCATAGTAGAAAACACATCTGACACAGATATCCTTCAGAAGGGTCTCACAGAAACGGATAACTGGTGCCAGAGCCATGGCCTAAAGTTAAATGCCAAAAAATGCATAGTCATACCCTTCGGGAAAAACAAGGTTACCCCTAGCTACCAAATAGGTGGCAATCCACTGAGGACAGAAGAAGTGATCAGGGACCTGGGGACCCAGGTTGATAGTAGTCTGTCATTCGACACCCATGTAGCTAAAGTAGTTAGGAAGACCTTCTACATTGCCCACCTTATCATGAAGGGATTCTCGTCTAGATCAAGGGAGGTCATAGTCTCCCTATACTCATCACTCATCAGACCAATGATTGAGTACAATGCCCCATTCGGAATGTATCTGACCCGACACTTGCAGCAGCTGGAGAGGCCACAAAAGTTCCTCACCAAAAGGATAAAGGGTCTCAAACATCTGTCCTATGCTGCCCGACTGAAAGAACTCCAGCTCTATTCAGTCGCCACCTTGCTCAGAGGTGACCTTTGCCTAACATACAAGGCCATGTCAAACCCAGATTTGATGAATATGCTTCACCTCAAAAAATCTAGATCCGTCAGAGCCACAAGGGCGGGAGACTTAAACCTCGACACGGCTATTAATAGGACGTGCTGGAGGGATAGATTCATCACCCAAAGACTCCCTATGCTGTGGAATAAAATCCCGGTATATGTGAGGCAGAGCACCTCGCTGGCCTTGTTCAAGAGAAATCTTGACCAATGGATGGGAGATCGCAGATATACCCTAGGGATTACCTCAGTGTCACTGCTCAACAGAGGCACAGCAAAATAATGGGTATAGTTCCCCATACTAAAGGGGTGGCGTAAGCCACAAAACTATGGGCTAGGCTTGTAAATGCCCTCGGGCAGATAGCCTAGTATGAACCTATGAGAAGAGTGAGTCCCCAGCTTTGTTGTTGGATTTAATGGAAGAGATTTGAAGTTTATTTGCTGAGCGTAGAGTTGCAAGATTTTTGTAAGGGGGAGATGAGATTAGTGAGGACTGGGGTATTTTTAGGGTAGTATAGGATGTTTTGGGTGATAACAAGTTGTTGAAAAAGTAATTGGTTCTGTAGTTCTAACCAACCCAGCTGCTGGGGTTGTGACAATGATGTGTTCTAAATGGGGTACCAGAAGCAAATCTGGTTATGTTACTATAACAGGTGGAGAGTTTGGTAAGGTTGGTTTTAGAAAGATTAGTATAGATAGCAGAAGCATAGAACAGGGTGGAGATTAGGTGGGTTTGAGCTATAGTGTTTCTGGCTGCAGGGGTAAGGACAGATTTGATTCTGTATAAGGTCCCTAGTTTTTTGTTGACCATATTTATAGTGGAATTGATATATATACACACATATGTGTGTGTGTATAGATATATATATATGTGTGTGTGTTTGTGTGTATGTATATATATATATATATATATATATATATATATATATATATATATATATGTGTGTGTGTGTTGTGTATGTAGATGTGTGTGTGTATATATATATATATATATATATATGTGTGTGTGTGTGTATATGCATATATATATATATATATATATATATATATGTATGTGTGTGTGTATGTGTATATATATATATATATATATATATATATATATATATATATATATATATATATATATATGTGTGTGTGTGTGTGTGTGTGTGTGCATATATATATATATATATATATATATATATATATGTGTGTGTGTGTGTGTGTGTGTGTGTGTGTATATATATATATATATATATATATATACATATATATATATATATATATATATATATATATGGGAATAGGGTTAAATCTGATTTTTTAAGAAATTTAGGTACTTAATGACTATATTAAAGATTTGATTTTTTTACTATCCCAACTGAAAAAGGAAAATATGATAGACGACATTGATGGACAATATGATTAATTAGAAGAAAAATCAAAAATCTTGAAAGGGATATTATTGATTACAAGAATGATGTTAGTTATCCCAAACTGAAGGCTTGTTTAAGGTTTTGGGAAAATAGTGACAAAAGGGAGGAAAATGGTAATAATGATGTAGAAAATACAAGGGTTGGGGAACATGTCTCTGATGTAGATGATTTATTTGAATACCCACCGCTCCATAGATCGGAGAGGCTTTGGAATAGAGGTGAACAGCAACATCATTACTATACAAATTTTCTGGGGGGCGCAAGGAGGGGGAGGTACTAATGCAGGACAATACCACCCACCCTGACTTAGAGATTGAAGTAATCAGGCAGGACATAGATAATCCATATAGATTCATAAGACAATTTTAGTATTTATAATTTTAGTGATGTAGTTCTGAGTAATGAACACTTTAACCTTTTGTCGAAAGGAATCAAATACATACCTATTAAAAAGGGTGACTTAACAAGAACCTTACTGGGTGTGAAGAGGTTTGAGAAAAATAAATTTTCAAGTGTTTTTTAACCAGGGTAAAATTTATGATCCTAGAAACCTTGTAAGGAAAAGTTCCTTCAGTGCACCTCTTCATCCCCAAATAAGGGATTTTGAAATTCCTGTAGAGAATGAAATTAGACAAAATTTCAATGAAGTAAAATACAGGTATAATCTGGATTTGGTTAAGAATAAAGTGTTATAGGATTTCAGGAACAACAGTAATTTAAGAGTAATGAAACCTGACGAGGGAGGGGGGGATGGTACTAATGGATGTTTATTTATATCAAACTAAAATGAATGAAATATTAAGGGACACAGAGAGAGAGGTTCTCTTGTGTTTCTAGGAAAGAGATCAATATTTCTTATAGAAGAATAGATTTAGTGTTGGAAGACTTAATTGAAGTATTGATTGACCAAAAACCATTGAAATATGGAAGAGTTGAAAAAACAAGGCTCCCAACTATATTTGGGATCCCCAAAACGCATAATGATGGCATTGACCATCCATTAAGTCCAGTTGTTTTGGCCAAAGGGTCAAATATATAGATATAAAATTGAAAGGTATATGGTTGAAAAGACAAAATATTTTAAGAGATTCATGGGACTTTTTAAGAAGCCTTAAATAAGAATTATTTAAAGAACAAATAGGATTTTTAACCATAGACGTGATGGATTTTTTTTCACATATACCCCATGAGGAGGGATTGTGTTTGTTGGAGGAAGTTATATTTTAATACAGTACTTTAACCCTTAATGAATGTGCATTCATTTTACAGTTATTAGAGTTGGTCTTGGAATATAATTATATTTATTTCAAAGGGGAATTTTTCCATCAGACAAAAGGGGTGGCAATGGGCACGATATGTGCGCCAACTTGTGCGAACCTGGTTTTAGCAAGGTGGGAAGAGAAGTTTGTTGTAAACTCTGTATGTTAAGTTGTCTATCTCGCCTTCATTCTTGCTGGATGGGTTCGGAGCCGACCTCGGCTCCGACTCGGCCACTCTAAAAGCTCGAGAGTTGGTTCCACCGGCTCGAGGCTCCCCTTATATCCCACAATGCTAGGCGAGAGTTACCTCAGATCTCGTTTGCCGCTACAGCGATCGAGGTGTTGGTTTTCTACCGGCTTCTTGGTAAGTAAACTTTCAGTAAGTTAGGATACTTAAACCCCTTTATTTTTGATTTTAACTACTTTTTCCCTTAGATTAGTGGATTTCTAACCCTTTTTTTCATAAAATCCCGTTTCTTTCCACAAGAACTTAAAAGTTCTCCCTCGGGCCTTCAGGCCTTTCCTCCATTCCCTAGTGGTGTGTGTGTGTTACTCTTAATTAAAACCCTTGATAGTTGTTTTATTTTTGAGTTTTAAAAATAAGATAAAGTGTAATCAGTGTGTCTGACTGAGTGTGTGTGGTTACACTTTCTTGTTCTAGGATGTCTAAAGACACAAAGGTCTCAGGCTTCAAGAAGTGTGATGCGTGCTGTCAGAAAATGTCTCTGACAGACGGTCACACTTCTTGTGTCTATTGCCTGGGGCCTTTGCACCTGCAGGACTCCTGTGCTGTATGCCACGGCTTCAGTCCCAGGGTCCTGCAGGAAAGAAAGAACAAGTTGATCCTAAGGGGTCTACTTAAGCCTGAGGATTCCCTTTCTGTCTCTGGGAAGCCCTCCAAGGCTTCTAGGTCCTCGGCTCCAGCTACTGAGCCGAGACCTAAGGCTATTAAACCTGTCTGCATCGGCTCGGCTGGAGCCGATGAGTCTACAGCTTGTGGTTCCTCGGCTCCGCTGGAGCCGAGGTATTAGAAATCCTTGTCGGCTCCGACCAGACCTTCGGAGCCAAATCTAGGAAGAGATCTAGGTCACCATCCCTTGGCTCCGCTCATTCGGCTCCAGCATCTCCTCTGCTGTCTGAACGGAGCCATAAATCTCACTCCTCTAGGTCATCGAGGCTGTCGGATCATGACCTTCAGAGGGTAGTGAGTCGACTTCTTAAGTCCGAGGCACTGGCCCAAATGCTTCAGAGCCCGACTCATCAGTCGATGCCTGCCCCTGTCCATCAACATGTTCCTCCTCCGACTCCGTTGAGCTCGGAGCCGGGCGTTGAACCGAGACTGTGGTAGCGTCGGAGCCGATACCGATGTCTTCGGCTCCGATTTCTTCTTTCGAGGAATCTTGGCGCCGGACTTCGCCGGCTCCGAGGGGGTGAGTGGCATCGGACCCTTGTCCGACCCCGCTCTTCCTCTCGGAGCTTCGGCGCTGGTGAGTTCGGCTCCGACATCGGCCTCGAGCCATCACTGTCGGTGCCGAGGGAGGTTCTCAGCTTCTCGGAGCGGGACCTCTGGCTCTGCCTGACAGGGTGCGCTCGAGGTCATGCGGAGAGTGTTAGAGCCTGGCTCTACTCCACAGTCGGCTCCGGCCCCTCCCTCCACGGTGCCTCAGGTCAACTCGACTCACTCCCTCCCCCCTGACCGCAGAGAGCCAGCTCCTCAGGAACCCCTGTGGGGATCTCATCTTCTCCTGAGGCCTCACCTGATTTGGCAGAAGATCTCCCTTGGAAGAGGAAGTGTAAGAGAAAACACATTGACTTACCTGTGTTCATCACAGCTGACACAGATTTAGAGGATTCCGAGGGTTCCCCGTTCCCCTTCTGAAGATGTCTCTTTGCAGACATTCTAGAAATCCTCAAACAGAGGGGAAATTGGCCAGCCCTCAACCCTTCGGAGGATGAATCTGTGTACCTTGAGGCGTTTGGCTCTCGTCCTTCCACCTCCTGGGTGTCTTCCCCCTTTGACCCCCTCATGCAGGTGGTAGCTAAAAAGGCATGGACGGCTCCTGATTCAGTGGACCCCACTCCCAGGAGACCCTCAAAATTCATAACGGCACCAGCAGACAAACAGTTCTTGACAAAAGGAGTTTCTGTGGATGCTATGGTGGTTGCTGCTGCCACTAAGAAGGAACTAGCTGATCCTTCAGTACCTGTCCATCCACCTAACATGGAATCTAGGTCCATGGACAGGTACGGGAAGCGGATGTTCTCGTCAGCGACATTTGCTATGTGTTCGCTGAACTACCTGTGCCATTTTACTCGTCTTCAAAGGGACTTGATTAAAGAAGCGAGTGACATGTTGAAGGACCCTACAGCTGCGGGTTTTCAAGACAAGATGAACACTCATCTGGCTACCCTTAACTCCATAGCCATCTCCTCCATGCGCCTCCTTTCCTATGCGGCTGATGGAGCGAGCAGGGCCGCAGGGACAGGTGTGGCCTTACGTAGGCATGCCTGGATGCGGCTATGCAATTTTGCGGACCCCTTCAAGACGTCTTTCACTAATTCCCCGTTCGATGGATCATCTCTCTTTGGTCCTCAAGTGAAAGAAACCTTGACTAGGTGCGAGACTGATGTCAAGACTCTTTCTGCCGTCGGAGTCCGTTTTTCTACTCCTTCTAGGCCTTACCCCAAAGGCCAGAAAAGTGGGAAAATGTGGTTCCGTAAACAATCTCAAGGGACTTCGCCTGACGCAGAGTCGGTTCCCCGCCAGAGGCAGAGGCGGGAATAACAATGGTAGACGTCGCCCTCGAGGCAGAGGGGCTCCGCAGAACCAGGGCAATCGAGAAACTTTCTCTGATAAGCCTTTTCAGTATCCCTGAGGTGTTGCCCGACTGTCCACCTTCGGAGGCAGTCGGGGGAAGATTGTCACTGTACCCAGAAGCCTGGCTATCCCTGACTCAAGACAAATGGGTAAAGTCCGTCATTTCCGAAGGCTATTCTATTCCCTTTCTTCGTATTCCAAACCAATCAAAAAAATCCCTTCCAGATGTTCCACCCGCTCAAAGGGATCTAGTGGTTTTAGAAATTTCAAAGCTGCTTGCGAAAAGAGCAATTCAGCCAGTTCCAGCAGACCAGCAGGGATCCGGAGTCTACTCAAGGTTCTTTTTAGTTCCAAAGAAAACAGGGGACTGGAGACCAATTTTGGATCTCAGTATCTTGAACAGATCAGTCAAGAAAACAAGATTTCGGATGGTCACGCTGCAGTCCATCCTTCCCCTATTGGGAAAAGGAAACTGGATGTGCTCTATAGACCTTCAGGATGCGTACTATCACATAAAAATGAACAGACGCTCCAGAAGATTCCTCCGCTTCAGGCTGGGAACCAGTCATTTTCAATTCAGGGCCCTGCCCTTTGGTCTCACCACTGTCCCCCGGGTGTTTACCAAATGCATGGCAGTGGTAGCTTCTCACCTGAGATGACAAGGATTCCAGGTGTTTCCATATTTGGACGACTGGATCCTCACAGCTCCCACCAAGCATCTTCTTCTGATGGCCAGGGATTACACTTTTCGCATTTGTCAAAAGTTAGGCATTTCAATAAATTGCGAAAAGTCTGTTTTGTCACCTTGTCGTACTATTACCTTCATAGGCGCAAATCTAGACACAGTAGACATGTCTGCGAGACTAACAGATCAGAGGATAACAGACATACACAAACTGGTCTCACTCCTTTTCAACAACAACAGAATCAAAGCCAGGTTAGTTCTGAAAGTGTTGGGAATTATGGCGGCCATACCTCTACTTCCATTAGCCAGATTCCACATGTAATCCTTCAATGGATGCTCTTTACACAATGGTCATACCAGCAACTTCCAATGTCCCACACCATTATGATCACGCAGGCGTGCAGAAATCATCTCATGTGGTGGATGTCTTCCCTCAGCTCTTGTTGGGAAGACCCTTTGTTCCTCCCTCCGTTGCTACTCTGACAACGGACGCCTCCCTGATCGGGTGGGGGCATTATCAGGGCAGGACGGTCCAGGGCACTTGGCAACCAGACTAATGCCACTTGCACATAAATGTTCTGGAGATGAGAGCAGTGCTTTTAGCGTTGCAAGCCCTTCAAGACTCTCTTCCCTTGGGAACGATTGCAATCCAGACAGACAATATGTCTGTAGTGTGGTACATCAACAAACAAGGCGGAACCAGGTCCTACCCCTGTGTCGAGAAGCACTCAGATTGTGGCAATGGGCGATTTCTTCTCACCGTTTCTGATAGCAACGCACATCCCCGGAAAGTCCAATCAAATCGCGGACAAGTTGAGCAGAGCTATCCTCATGCCTCACGAGTGGTCTCTGAAAGACTCTGTTGTGAGAGAAATTTTTCTCAAGTGGGGTCAGCCTTGCTGCGATCTTTTTGCTACTCCCCAAAACAGCAAGTGCAGAGATTTTTTCACTCTATTCCCTTTACCAGGCCAACCCAGCAGAGACGCTTTAGTCCAAGTTTGGCCCCGGGGACTTCTGTATGCATTTCCTCCCTTCCCACTAATCTCTCAAGTGATACAGAAAGCTATCGCTCAGAAGGCCTCGTTGATCCTCATTGCTCCTTACTGGCCTCGACAGGTGTGGTTCCCCTTTCTACATCAATTTCTATTGGAGCGACCTTGGCATCTGGACCTAGTTCCAGACCTTTTGATCCATCAGTCGGGTCAGTTTCATCGCTCCCTCCCCTCTCTGAACCTCACTGCTTGGTTCCTCCAGTTCCAGCCTTAGCCAGGCTTCCTCAATTATCTCACCGCTCGAGATATTTTGATAGCTTCCCATAAATCTTCCACTCGGAAGATTTATTTGAGTAAGTGGAAACGCTTCACATATTGGGCTCAAGGAAGGGACATAGATCCTTTCACTGCTTCCATCCAAATAGTCCTTGATTTTCTAGCTGAACTCTTCCATGCAGGTTCATCTCCTTCTACTCTTAAAGTTCAGTTGGCAGCTATTTCTAACTTTCATGTGGATATTTCTGAGTCTGCCTTAATGTCCCACAAGCTTTGCAAGGCCTTTTTGAAAGGAGTTTTTCTTCTCAGACCTCCTATAAGAAATCCTCCTCCTCCATGGGACCTAAATTTATTTCTGAGTTCTTTAATTCTTTCCCCTTTCGAACCTGCAGCCTCCTGTTCTTTAAAATTGCTATCATGGAAAATTCTCTTTCTGGTAGCTATTACTTCAGCTAGAAGAGTTTCGGAACTTCATGCACTCAGCTGTCGACCTCCTTATCTGTTGTTCCATAAGGACAGGGTATCCTTACGAACCAACCCGACCCTTTTGCCTAAGGTAGCCTCGACGCCTCATCTAACTCAAAGCATTGACCTTCCTGTGTTTTTTCCAGAATATTCCAATAGGTCTGAACAAAAATTACACTGGCTAGATGTTCATCGTCAGTTAAGGTACTATTTGGATAGAACAAAACAATTCAGAAAATCTGACCAGCTGTTTGTCTCCTATGCAGAAGGCAGGAAGGGACTTTCAGTTTCAAAGGTATCATTATCTAGATGGCTAACATCTCTGATTTCCCTTGTTTATGAAATTAGACACCAAAAGCTGCCTAACAAACCTAAGGCCCATTCCACCAGAGCTTTGGCTACTTCCATAGCCTTCCAAGACAGACTGCCTATTGACACCATTTGTGCAGCGGCTACTTGGGCTACTCCTCACACTTTCATTTCTCATTATAAGTTGGATTTAGCTTCTAGGCATAGAGCTAACTTTGGTTCCACTGTTCTCAGGAGTCTGTTCCGTTAGGCCACCCGGGACAAGGTGCTAGGGACGCTGTCCCATCCAGCAAGAATGAAGGCGAGATAGACAACTTAACATATAGAAGTTATGTTCTTACCATAACGTTCCATGTTAGTTGTCTTCTTCTCGCCGCCGCCTTGCGTCCCACCCTCCTTCCCCCTCGCCTGGACAGACCTAGAGGAGTTGTGATTGTGGCCTCTCTTTCTACCACCTCTTTACTTAGGCATATGCTGCTTTGCATATTTCCTGAATCAGGATGTAGGTCTCCCTTCTTTCTCCCTGTTGTTAGAGGTGGACTCTGTTTATAGTTATTCTGTTACTATTATAAGCTGGGGTTAGCTTACAAACGAGATCTGAGGTAACTCTCGCCTAGCATTGTGGGATATAAGGGGAGCCTCGAGCCGGTGGAACCAACTCTCGAGCTTTTAGAGTGGCCGAGTCGGAGCCGAGGTCGGCTCCGAACCCATCCAGCAAGAAGAAGGCGAGAAGAAGACAACTAACATGGAACGTTATGGTAAGAACATAACTTCTATTTATAGTCACTGATGGAATATGTATAAAAGATTCCTTGATGACATTTGTATTTTATGGCTTGGCTCAGAGGACGAAGTAATAAGATTTTTAGATTTTTTAAACAAGACTATTTTTTTTTTTTTTTTTTTTTTTAATTTACTTATTAATTTAGTTTTGATAGATTGGAGTACTTGGACATTAAAATTTATAAAAAAGGTGATGGTTTTAGTTTGAAAGTGTTTAGGAAGATTTCTTACTGTAATTCTTCTTTGCATTTTAATAGTGCACACCCCAAGCATTATAAGAACAATATTGTAAAGGGGCAATACATTAGATCCAGCAGGATGACGTCTAGTGACGAAGATTTTAAGAAAGAGAGTAACCTACTAAATAAAATGTTCAATGTTAGAAACTACCCAGACTGGCTACTTAGGCAAGTTGAAAGGGAAGTTTTGAAAGGTAGAGATGGAAAGTTTAAACATATTTTAGGTATAGATGTGGTAACTGTCCCTACCAAGGATGATAAAGATGAGAATTTTGACAGAGGATTAGTAATTGAATACAATGCTTGTTCTAAGATGGTCAAAGAAGTCCTTAATAATGAATGGAATAGGTTCCTAGCATTAACCAACTTAGAAATGATACCCAAAGACAAATTGAAGGTGGTTTATAAAAATGTTAGCCGTTTGAAAAATTTAATGGAAGTTAACCATGAAACAAGGAAAAATATCAGTAATAAGAGAAAAAGAAGTTATAAGTGTGGTCGTCGCGCACAGTGTGAATTTATAGTAAATAAAGACAGTGTTTCCTTAGTAAGT
>NC_056737.1:307045977-307088633 GCF_019279795.1 Protopterus annectens
TCCAACTTTGGCTTCTCTGAATGTTTTTGCAAGACATTTATATGCCAGGTGTGTAGACACCAGGAAATAGTCTTATTTGGCATCACCATATTAATGGGATCTTTTCATGATGCCCCTTGGGAATATGAGCTATAGACTGTTCAGGATTTTGAAAGGGATGGACAGGGTCATCCCAGATGCAAAAGTTATTCGCTTATAACACTAGATCTTGCATTGTCCTTGTTTGTCCTGACTTACAATCCTTCCTGTCTTCCCCACATTTTATATGGTGAGAGGCCCAGAAGAAAGCTTAGTCAAATGTTTCTATTTGGTTTTGCTCTCGTACAGCAAATCTGAAAAGAGAGAGGAATCAGAGTGCGGAAAAGCTTTTGGTGCTGAGTTATTTTGAACCTGTTGTACAAGTCCTAGAAGTAGAAGTTGGACTATGGACTAAGATCATGAAAGTCTATTAAGTGGAGTAGATGAGTCCTTTGCATGTCAAAGTAAAGTGAATGCTTTTGAATAGACAATTGCTTTAAGAAAAGTTTGATATAAAGCAGTAGTTTAGTTATATATATTTTTTTCTGGCTTTGAAGATTTTAAGAAGATCCATGAAGCTCATTTTAAAAAGATGGAGTCTATTGAAACATATGTGGAGAAGAAGAGAAGACGGGTTGAAGATTTTAGCAATTCTGTCAAAGAAATTAAGGCAAGTATTTGGGGGAAATATTTTTATGTCTTTGGTTCCAAAGATCTTGGATTTTGAAAACTTGGGTACAAGATAGTTCACAGATGGTGTGTCTGGCACTGGGTATTTCAGAAGGTAGAATTGTCCCAGGCGTCTGTCACTGCCTTCAACTGCTTCTAGGCCTTGCTCGAGTACAGCGCTTTTTGGACTTTCTAGCTCTTTCTCTCTATTGTATGCTTTGAAGATTTCCTTTCTATACTACTTTAGGCTGCTTAGGAATTTTTGTACTAATATTTTCTTTTGATTGCAAAAAATGCTTTGCTAGTTTTTTTTGTCCCTTTATCTTTGAGTCTCTTTGGCCAAAAGGTTCAAGTGTGACTTTGAGATTCAGATTGTTCTCCCGGGTTCCTGCTTAATGTCTCTTCACCTGAGGCTATTTCTGTGACTTCCTAAAGCATTCATCTGTATTGATGGTGCCAACCTCAAGTATAGCAAAGCCTTTTGAAAACTTTGAAGAGGAGAGAAATTAGAAGCTGAAGGTGGCTAGCTTCACTTCCTGGCTTTAGTTTTATAAGGGGGAAACATGAAAAGGCTTCATCTCCTAGGTAACTGGCATTGCCCCTATCTCTTCCCAAAGCAGTTGTAATTTAAATCCTAATTTGGATATTTAATGACTGATGTCTATGCCAACCACAATGTATCGGTAGTCTCCTTCATATCTTTTAGGTGAGTTGCCAACAAATGCCCTTAATTACTGATTTCTTCTGTACAGAAAGCTATGGCTTTTCCTGTGAGGAGCTTATGTGGGTTTCAGTCTTTGTATAGCTAATTCAAAAAATGTTTTCTTTAGTTTAGTTTTGAATGATGTAGGAAAAAGTGTGTAGCTTAAGAAGTCGTTTACAATGGCTGTAGTGTCTTTATTTCTTATATTGCTTATTTTTATTGCTGGTATTTTATAGGTTAATATTGGTTTCACCAGTTGTGAATGTCAAGTAAGCTTTTGGGCAAATGGTCCCAGTGGAATTTTGTGTCATGTTGGTAAAAGTTGAGAATTTTTTTTTATGAAGTTTAATTTTTTTTTTTTTTTTATGTCCATTCTTTGTGTCTACTGCTGAGGCTGTCCAGGTCTCACAATTAAGACCTAAAACATTACCTGCTTTAATTTAAAGGTTTCTTCTATTTTACCTCTATTATTCAGAGGTACTTCAAGATAACTAAATTGGAAAAGAGAGAAGTTCATTTTGATGACTGCTTTATTTCAGTTTTGTGTCAATCATGTTCTGTTATCTCACTATTTATTACTTAGGCTGGCATTTCTGTCTTGTACTCCCAATAACTGGGACCACAAGGAGGTTATTACAATGCTATGCGACTGTCTGATGATGTAGCCTTCCTTCAAGATTAGGTTGCACATCCCTTTTTTGGAAGGGATCTAAAGAGAATGTTGGTGAAGGAGCTTGAGTTGTAGATTTCTATTATTGAAGACCTAGAAATTTCTCTCACCCAAGGTTCTGACTTCCCAGCTTAGATAGGCAACTTCTGTCTATGCTCAGAGGTACGGTTAATTACCCAAATATATAACTATTATTCTCTCTTCAGGAAAGCTAGTCTGATATAGAGCAGAATATGGACTTCAACATTCCAGATCTACATGGCTAACTACAGAAGTTTTGGATAAAAAGAGTAAATGATGAATGATTAGTATTTGGTGTTTCTCACCTCCGTACTTGATGTTCCTTCAGTATTGGGATTTTTCCCCTTGAGATACTTAAGTATGATACATAAGTTTTAATTGGCCTCCTAGCAGTTTCTCCTTCTGGAGATATTTTTACACCTGCCGATCATCAGGCATTTTCCTGTGATTGGACAGTACCACCTATTTATTCCTCCACTCCGGAGATTTCACCTGGCACAGAAACGAGGGTTGGCCTACTTTCATGCAGCCATCAGTGGTTTTGTGCTCTCACTGGTAAACCTAACAATGACAGCAATCTTTAAAGAACTTACCCTTACCCCCTGGGGGAGGTGAATGAATCACATCACTACCGTGACCCAGTGTCCTCCCCTTGGAAACATTTTCTTTATTACCCTCTCTTTGAAGGCTATCATTTGTTGGACATTCTGCATGCAACCTCTCCAAGAGATTGACAGTGTGCTCACCTGCTTTGATGTTCTTCATGTTTCACTGTTAGTCATCATATTTGGGGTATCTGCTTGCAGTAGCCCTCAGTCGGCATGATTAACGTCTTGGGTCATGCGTCTGTTGCTGTCCTTTCTTCCATGATGTCAGGTAGTCAGAGGTATAAAACATGCATCCGACGCCATTACATCAGTCTTTTTTGCTGTGCGGTGCTCTAAGAAGAAGCAGTTTGCAAGTGCCAGTCGGCAGACTCCTGAAATTTTCGTTTTTGAGTTTCAGAACCCAAAATCATCAACTAAAGCTAAGTACCCCATTGGGGAAACTTTTTCTTGCTCTAAACCGATGTCAGTAAAAGTAAATAATTGCATTTCATGTGGAAAGCAAATACCTCATAAAAATTTTAATTTGTACTGTATTTCTTGCCTAGGTCCTGACCACGAACGTACCTTGCTGTCTGTTTTGTGCCTTATTTAAACAACGAACCATCAGTCGTTGTTATAGTTTCGTTTCTAAAGATTATGGTGCTCTGTTCAATTATCCAGATATGTCTTTGGTAAGCCATCTGACTACAGACATTCTGAAAAAACAGAAAGATTGACAGAGACAGGTCGCCTACGTCCAAAGCTGCTGATGACGCTTCTAAGCCAGTTCGCTGGTACTCAGTGAGGTGCTTTCGCAGCCCCTGATGCCCGCTACTTCAGATTCGCAGGCCTCTACTGAGACCCATTCGCAGTCTGGTATGCCGCGAGATGCTTCAGCTGTGGAACCTGCGGATGTCTCTAGCTTGGATGGATACGGAGCCGCTGTGCAGGCACCGGCTTCTGAGGATGTATTCAGGCCTACTGACTTGCATATCAAACCGACACCATCTTGTTCTTCAAGGCCTAAAACTCGAACCATGCCTAGAAAAATGACGCCCAGACTGCATGGTCAGGCCTCTATGCGTTAAAAAACAAATGATAAGAATGGCTGAAGACCTTATTACTTGGGGGAAGCCAACCTTTCCCCTCTAAGAGACCTAGGGCTGAGTTTGCTTATGATACTTCTGACCATGATTCTGAAATTTCTGTTTCCTCTGATGACCAGGATTTACCTTTATCTACCTGAGGATTGTGATGCTATGGACTTTATTCCCTCTGCCCCCCCCCCCCCCCCCTACCCACCAAAGAGGATTTCTCTTTTGGTGAAACCTTGCATACTCTTAGGGAGCATTTTCATTCGGAAAGTCAGAATTTCTCTGATTCTAAAAAGAGGCATAGGGATTTCTTATTCCTGCCCCAGCACAGGCCTTTAGCTGTCGCTCCTGTACTGGACGTTGTTGATTATGCCTTTTCAGAATATAGCCTGCCCCCTGGCTCTTTACCTTCTGCTCCCAGAAAACGTGATGGATAGATATTACAGGGTTCCTGATTCTCACAAGTTCCTTTTCAAAAATCCTACTGCGGATCCTGAGACCATTTCACGGGGACCCAAGGGCATTAAAGCTACTAATGCCCAAAATCGTACCCCCCTCTGATAGATACTCCAGGGCAATGGATAGATTGGGTAATTAGGTATACACTTCTGCAACCTTGGCCATTAGGGCTTGAAACTGCCAGTTTCATATGTGAAAGTATCAGCAGCATGTTATTGGATTGCTTAAACAGAAAATGATGTTGATTCCTGATTGTGCTGAAAATAAGATTTACAGGATTTAATGCATTCTGCTGAACAGGTTGGAAAACATACTTTGCAATGTGGTTTTGATTCCCTAGAGGCATTTTGCAGGGCTGCTGTCACTGGGTCACAACTTAGAAGGCATGCTTGGCTTAAGGAGCAATTCTTGCCAGATCTTGTTAAAGCTAAATAACTGGATGCTCCCTTAAATCAGGACCACTTGTTTGGCAACAAGGCAGAAATTCTTAAAGATGGAGGAAATTGGTAAATCTATGCAAACTGTTAAATATTTCTTACAAGTACAACCTCCAGGATTTAGTAGGCATTGGCCCTCTAAGAATTGGTCCTTTCCTGCCTCTTCCAGAACTTCAGTCCAAACCCAGAATCCAGCAGAACTCCCAGGCTTAAGTCCCAAGGTACGCACAGGACTAAGCAGTGGGGGGCCCCAATTCCAAATCTGGGAGTAGTAAAGCTCCCCCCTATGGTAAACTGTCTCAGTGACTTAACTTTAAAACTTCCAAGCATTTCTCAACTGACTGCCCCTTTGGGGGGAAAAATTGCTCTACATGCAAAAAACTGGGAACTCCTTACCCAGGACAAATGGGTTTTAAATATAGTTTCCCAAGGATACAGATTTCACTTCCACACATTACCAACCCCAAAGGGTTGGCCAGATCTGCCCCAAATCAGTGGGCAGAGGCTCAAAAGCAAGGACTCTCTCAAGCATAAAGGCTATACAAACTGTATGAAGAGGAAAAGGGACAAGGTTTTTGCTCAATACTTTTCCTGATGCCCAGAAAAGACAACTCATGGCGTTCTATCCCGGACCTGTCTACTTTAAGCACTTTTTTGGTGATTCCAAAATTCAAGATGGTAACTCTTCACCAGTTGCTTCCCATGCTAGGCAAAGATGCCTGGTTGGTAACACTCGATTTAAAGGAAGCCTACCTGCACATCCCAATCAGGTAATCTTGCAGAAGATACCTACGCTTAAAAGCAGGCTGCATGCACTATCTGTTATCTGCACTGCCCTTTGGCTTATCTACTGCACCCAGGGTATTCACAAAATGCCTACCTCCAGTCATTGCATTTTGCAGGCAAAGAAATATTCAAATATACCCATACCTGGACGATTGTCTAATTCAGGCAGAAAGCCAAGACATACTTTTGAATCATCTAGCTTTTGTACAAAGGGTGCTAACTTGTCTGGGGTACACCATGAACGAAAAGAAACTACACCTGGTACCCTGTCAACAAATTATATTCCTGGGAGCAAGCTTGAATACAACTTCTCAGATGGCTTTCCTCACACCAGAGAAACAAATTAATTTGACAACCTACTTCAAGCTAGTGGCCACAAAAACTCTGCTATCTGCAAGACAAATATTGTAAGCCTTGGGGTTCGTGGCCTCCTGCATTCTTTATTCCATAGGCAAGACTGCATATGAGGAAACTGCAATGGTATCTAAAAAGCCTGTGCTGTCAACATTCTCAGGATGTAGAAGCAATGATTCCCATCATTCCTTGCCTGCGGTTAAAGTTCCTTTGGTGGGCAGAGGCCTGTCACCAAAACAAGGGACTACCATTCACTCTACCCACTGCCACCCAAATCCTAACACACGAATCAGACTGTGCATGGGGGGGCTCACCCAGCAGGGAAGTGCATTCAGGGCAAATGGAACTGAAGTCAAATATACCTGCATATCAATCAAAAAGAAATGTTAACTGTACAGAATGCTCTGACAGCCTTCAAGGACCACATTCTTCCAGGACAATTAATGGTAAAGACTGACCATACCACTGTTATGTGGTACATAATCAAGCAGGGGGGTACCCATTCTTACCCCCTCTGCAGACTAGCCATGGCACTGTGGAACACAGCCTTGAGCTACCAAGTACATCTACAGGCTAATTTCTTGCCAGGAAAACTAAATACACTGGCAGATGGACTAAGCAGAAACCTCATGGACCCACATGAGTGGAAACTGGAACTAAAGACTTTCAACATGTTGTTCAACAAATGGGGGAGCCCAGATATAGACCTGTGTGCCTCCCCCAGAACTACCAATTGCACAAATTTTGTACAAGGACTCCCCACAAACAAGCTTGGAAAGTGGATGCTCTATGTCCTTCAGTTGGAAAAACCTATCCGTTTATTCCTTTCCTCCTGTGCCTCTCCTCTCCAAACTACTTCTAAAGATTAAGCAGGACAAACCTGGCTGGTGGACCCCAGCTATTAACAAACTTTACAATAAGAGGAGAAAGCTATTACATGATAGAACAAAATCCATAAAAGGGAAGTCACCCCTGATCATTATTAGTAAAAAAAAATGCGAGCACTCATAAAATCAACTAAGGCCAATTTTGAGAGAAAAATTGCCATGGATTCAAAGGACAATCATAAGGCCTTTTTCAGCTATGTTAGGAACCTGGGTGGAAACTCCCAGATATGCTCAGAATTAGTCCAAAATGATACAAAAATCACTGAACCCACAGACATTGCCAACATACTGGCAGACAGGTTCAGTGCAAACTTCACCCCTCTCCCTAAAGGAGAGATAACTATCCCAGCCGAGTGTAGCCTCCCGGACATCTCAAATGCGCAGGTGAAAGCTGCTCTCTCTAAAGCTAAAAACACAGCATCAATATGACCGCATGGTGTCCCCGGCTGTGTGCTACACGAGCTAAATGAGGAATTAAACCCGCACATAAGGCAGCTATTTAATCTCAGCCTCACCACAGGATACGTGCCCAAGGAGTGGCGTACGGCAACTGTGGTCCCACTCCACAAAGGCGGCGCCTCTACGGACCCTGGTAATTACCGCCCCATAAGCTTAACAAGTCTAGTCTGCAAAGCTATGGAGAGGATCATAATGGAGCTCATAAACAAAGATATAGGGGACTTGCAGACATTGGACCCGACCCAGTTTGGCTTTGTCAAGGGAAGATCATGCCTTTTGAACTTGGTCGACTTCTTCGAAACAGTCACCAAGGCCATTGATGAGGGAAAGGCAGTCCATACAGCCTACCTTGACCTTGCAAAGGTTTTGACACAATACCCCACTCGGGTATTGTAGAAAAACTTACCAGCTTAAATGTAAACCCATATGTCACAAGATGGGTTGCAAACTGGCTTAAGGACAGAACCCACAGGGTTAGAGTTGCTGGCGCTGTGTCAGACTCCAAGCCGGTCACAAGTGGTGTCCCACAGGGCTCGGTCCTTGGCCCCTATTGTTTGGCATCTACTCCACAGAAGTACAGGCCAACATGGGAGGACTTTGATTGACAAAGTTTGCAGACGACTGCAAACTGGGCGCCATAGTGGAAAGTGCATCGGACACGGATATCCTTCAGAAGGGACTCACGGAAACAGATAGCTGGTGCCAGAGCCATGGCCTGAAGTTAAACGCCAAAAATGTATAGTCATACCTTCGGGAAAAACAAGGTAACCCCAAGCTACCATATAGGTGGCAATCCACTAAGCACAGAAGAGGTTATCAGGGACCTGGGGACCCAGGTTGACAGTGGCCTTTCTTTTGACACTCACGTTGCTAAAGTGGTTAGAAAGACCTTCTACATTGCCCACCTGATCATGAAGGGATTCACATCCAGATCTAGTGAGGTCATTGTTCCCTGTACTCTTCACTTATCAGACCAATGATCGAGTACAATGCCCCATTCGGGATGTATCTCACCCGACATCTGCAGCAATTGGAGAGACCCCAAAAGTTCCTCACCAAAAGGATAAAGGACTCCAAAATCTGTCATATGCTGCCAGATTGAAGAAACTCCAGCTCTGTTCAGTCGCATACCGCCTGCTCAGAGGTGACATGTGCCTGACATACAAGGCCATGTCCAACCCGAATTAATGGACATGCTCCACCTCAAAAATCCAAATCCACCAAAACCACTAGAGCAAGCGACTTAAACCTTAGCACGGATATAAATAGGATGTGCTGGAGGGATAGATTTATCACTCAGAGACTCCCTATGCTGTGGAATAAAATCCCGGTCCATGTGAGGCAGAGCACCTCGCTGACTCTGTTCAAGAGAAATCTAGACCTGTGGATGGGAGATCGTAGGTTTACTCCGGGAATCATCTCTGTGTCACTGCTGGACAGAGGCACAACAAACTAATGGGCACAGTATTTTTTCATATAAGGGGTGGCGTAAGCCTCAAAAATTTGGGCTAGGCTTATAAATGCCTTAGGGCAGATAGCCTAGTATAAACCTATGAACCTATGAACCAAGGACGATATTGATTGCACCAGACTGGACACGCCAACACTGGTGTACCCCCTCTTGCGCACTGTCACGGCTGGCTCCATGGCACCTGCCTCAGACCCCTACTCTGTTGTCTCAGCAGGGGAACCAGATTCTGCACCCTCGGCTTCAAATCCCTGAACCTAGCAGCCTGGCTAATTACCTAACCTCTCCTTCACCATCCCTCAGTAAACAAATGAAGGATATCATTTTAAAGGCAAGGAGGCCTAGTACTAGAAAATCTTATGCTGATAAATGGAAAAGATTCTGTGCCTGGAAACCAATCTCAAGGGATGAGCACAGCAGCGCCCAACTTACCTCAGATTCTTCAATACTTAACTGAGATGCTTTACAAGAGCCTTTTTTTTTCCTCCATCAAAATTCACGCCTTAGCTATTTGAGCTCAGTATAACACAGAGCTTCCCCTCTTCTCTCATCCACTGCTCAAGCAGTTCCTCAGAGGGGCCAACAATTTAAGACCACCCAGGAGAGCCCCAACTCCAGTCTACGACCTTAACTTGGTATTGGAGAAACTCTCTCTTCCTCTTTTCGAGCCAGCAGCTAGTGCAGATTTAAAATTCCTTTCTTGGAAAACAGCCTTCCTTTTAGCATTCACTTCAGCAAGAAGGGTATCTGAATTACACGTCCTTATGGCACTGGAGCCTTTCATCTTTCATGTGGACAGGGTGTCCCTCAGAACCAATCCCTCCTCCATGCCCAAGGTGGTAGCCATTGTGGCTCTTAATCAGTCCATTCATTGACCAACCTTCTTTCCAAATCCACAAAACAAAGGGGAACGGATACTGCACTCCTTAGATGTGCACAGACAGCTTTTGATTTTACTTGGACAGGACTAAACCTCAAAGAAAATCTGAACAACTGCTGGTGGCATTTGCTGCAGGGGCAGAGGGGAAGGCTATTTCAAAGCAAACCATTTCTAAATGGATAGGCCATTGCATTCATTTCTGCTATAAGCACCATGGAAAACCTATCCCACAGGTGATCAGACCCCATTCAACCAGGGCTGCATCTTACCTCTACAGCCTTTCTCAGAGGTGTCCCTATCAGGGACATCCTAAACGCTGCTACCTGGAGTTCAGTACATACTTTCACCAAGCATTACCATTTGCCAATTTTCTCTAAATCCAGAGCTGGCTTTGCCACTGCGGACTTGTAGGGCCTTATAGCAGGTCCTAATGCTGTCTAAATTCCTCCTCCCATCCTTAGCTTTGGTTATCTACCCAAATGTGATGACTGCAACAGTGAAACACGAAGAACATTGTACAGTTGTGTACACTTACCATAAATATAGATGTTGGAGTGTATTCACTGTTGCAGTCCTGGTTAACCTCCCTCCAGCCCCTTGCTTCTTTTGGCTATACCTCTAATATCCTTACTATGCTTAAAAGCTTTTTGGTGTATTTTTTTTTTGTTGGAGGTATAACCTTGTGTGTCGGTGTGTGTGTGTGTCGGTGTGTGTGTCTGTGTCTGTGTCTGTGTCTGTGTGTCTGTGTCTGTGTGTCTGTGTCTGTGTGTCTGTGTGTGTGTGTGTGTGTGTGTGTCTGTGTGTGTGTGTCTGTGTGTGTGTGTCTGTGTGTGTGTGTCTGTGTGTGTGTGTGTGTGTGTGTGTGTGTGTGTGTCTGTGTGTGTGTCTGTGTGTGTGTGTGTGTGTGTGTGTGTCTGTGTGTGTGTGTGTGTGTGTGTGTGTGTGTGTGTGTGTGTGTGTGTGTGTGTGTGTGTGTGTGTGTGTGTGTGTGTGTGTGTGTGTGTGTGTGTGTGTGTGTGTGTGTGTGTGTGTGTGTGTGTGTGTGTGTGTGTGTGTGTGTGTGTCGGTGTGTGTGTGTGTGTGTGTGTGTGTGTGTGTGTGTGTGTGTGTGTGTGTGTGTGTGTGTGTGTGTGTCGGTGTGTGTGTGTGTGTCTGTGTATATATTTATATATAATTTTATTTTTATTGCTTCCCATTATGGGGGCACCTGACATCTGGGGCAAGAAAAACTGATGTAATGACGTCTGCTGCATGTTTTATACCCCTGACGTCATGGAAGAGACAGCTACCGATGCAGGACCCAAGACTTTGTTAATCAGGCCGACTGAGGGTTACTGTAAGCAGATATCCCAAATGTGATGACTGCAACAGTGAATACATTCGAACATCTACATTTATGGTAAGTGTACACAACTGTATTTCCCCTCCCCTACCCTTTCCTTCTTCTGGATGTGTGCACACCTGCTCTGTCCTTCCCCTTTCCCTTTTTTGGATGTGTGCACACCTGCTCTGTCCTTCCCATTTCCCTTTTTTGGATGTGTGCACACCTGCTCTGTCCCTCCCCTTTCCCTCTTCTGGATGGGTCCACCAATTCTTCCTGTCAATGCTGTTCACCTGAGTTGCTAAGCAAACATGTTTTCTGGGCTGAAGTCAAACCTTGCCCCTCTATACTACTTGCAGAAACTGCCCTTATAGGAGAGTTTCTAAATGCTCAAAGTTCCAGGATTTGTAGAGAGAGAGTCCTCTCTGAAAAGTATTTCTAGGGTTCATAGAATAAAAACTTGCTTTATTCATTCACCTTATTGATTAGCTAGCTAGTGACACAAATTTAATGAGAAAGATTCTGTCAACCTAAACTCGATCCTGCTTTTAACTGCCTGCATAACTTCAGACATTGACACTCGTCATTCTCACTGCCACTGTAGCAGTTTGGGTTATCTGCCAAGGCAACCCAGTACTGGCCAGGTTTCAAAAGCTGACTTCCCTCCATCTCTTCTGTGACAACTGATTTGGCTGAACACATCTTGACAGGAAGACTTCAGCTGGGATAGATGTGTGTGGTCTTTCTGCCATCCAAGGAAGTCATCTGATTCTTCACAGGATCTAGTACCGATTTTCTCTGGCTTACTGCTCATATAATCCCCATTTGTGGGCCCTTTCTCATTTTCTTAGATTTATTCACTTTGTACTCAATGTGTAAAAATAAATAAATAAATAATTTTCTGTTTACAGTAATTCCTGGTGTAATTTCTGCTTGTAGCAGTGTTGTTTGGCTTCTATCTTTGCCTAATGTTTTTTTTTGTTTTGTTGTTGAGGAGGCTTTCAATATTTCTGTCAGAAGTGCAGTATGATGTTAGACACTAGAGGTAGGCCTGTTTTTAGCTTTGTTACTCTGCTTTGTTTTCATCTTTTGACGGGAAAATATTGCAGAATGTAGATTTTTTGCAGCATGTATGCATCATTTACCAGGTCCATGACTCTGTTTTGTGTGTGATTTAACATCGGATGTTAGTTTTACCGGAAATGTACTTTGGAGATATTCTCTGGGAAAGGAAAATGTAATTTAAATTTCTATTGAACATGAATTTTATGGTAGTTAAACATAGTGTGTAGAGCCAATTTTAACACCGGATGTTATGTGATCCTATCTCGCCTACATTCTGTACTGATGGGTTCGGAGCCGATCCTCTGCTCCGACTCGGCACGCTATACTATAGAGCGAAGTCTCTTATTGGCTGAGCTATTCTATATCCCAGGATGCACCACCACTAATTCCCCAGATCTCGTTTGCCGCTTTACAAGCTAAGACGTGGTCTCCGACTTGGCTGAGCCAAGTGTTTCTTTTCTAAGATTTTTCTGTCAGGAAATTTCTTAAATTTGACCCAAAAGTTGTTTTAACAGCTATCGTTGTGGTTTGAGTGATTTTTTTTTTGTGATTTTTGTGGTAATTTTGTCTCGGGGAAAGGTTTCCATTTAAGTTAGAGGGGCCTTCCCCTCGCGCGTGAGTGAGTTGTGTCAGTTGTGGTGCCTTTTTGTTCCTTTTAGTTGGTCAAGTACCCGTGTTTAGTTAGAGGGTTCTTGAATCTGCTGTTTGAGTTTTTTCTATTAGTGTAGTAATAGAGTTGGGCATTGCCTTATTCTTTCCTTCTACATTTGTGTGTAGTGACTGTGTACAATTATGTCTAAAGAACATAGACCATCGGTGTTTAAGAAATGTACCCGTTGCAGTTACAAGATGTCCATTACCGACTGTCACTCCTTATGCGTGTATTGTTTAGGCCCCAAACACCTTCAGGAGTCTTGTAGCGTTTGTCACGCTTTTTCCTCTCTGGTCCTCCAAGAGAGGAAGAATAAATTGATTTTAAAAGGGATTATCAAACCTAGTTTTGAGGAGGCTTTATCTTCCTCCTCTTCTCCCTCTAAGAAAAAGAAATAGTCGGCTCCGACCAGCCCGTCGGAACCGACCTCTAAGAAATCTCGGCAGGCTTCTCCATCGGCGCCACGGACTTCGGAGCCGAGGGCGGAACGGTCTGCCTCGATGCCTCCAGCCTCGACTCCTCTGGCTTCGGAGCCGACAGCTGGAGTTTCGAGAGGCAGGTCACCTTCATCGGCTCCGCAGATTTCGGAGCCGATGAGAGTTTCCCGCTCAGACTCTTCCCCTTCGGCGCCGAAGACCTCTTCGGCACCGAGGGAAATTACAATGGAGTCTCCTTCGGCACCGATTTTGATAGAGACAATTCGGAGCCGGTCCCCCAGTCCTTCGGAGCCGGTGGAGAAGTCTACTCGGACCCGTTCGATCTCCTCCCGGTCTTCCAAGATGTTGGATTCGGACATTGACAGGGTGCTCCAAAGGCTGTTTCAGTCTCCAGTCTTCCAAAAGTTAGTTTCGGCTCCAGCCCAGTCGGCTTCGAGCCGATGGTCCACCCTTTAGCCTTGGTTCCTCCTCCAACAGCCTCGGCATCGTTGGAGTCGGTGCTGGTGGAGCCGATGGAGGTTTCCGGGTCGGCTCCGACCCTTACTCCTACCCCGGCCTTCGGGTCGGAGTTTGGTACACGGACCTTTTCAGTCGGCCCCGGGGGTGATGCTTCGGGACCGATGTTGTCTGTTCCGAGCCTCTCTCTCGGTGCGTTGGCTGCGGGAGTGCAGTCTGCTGTTATGGCTTTGGGGGTCGGACCTTCCCAGGATTCTGGGGGTCCGGCCTTTAGAGCCATGAGGAGTGCTTTGGCCAAATCTTCTTTGGCTACCTCCACCGTCTCCCCGGCACCTTCCCTAGGCACGGAGAGTGGTTCCTTTGTAGTCCCCCTGTCTCAAGACAGCTGAGCCCTGGGGCCTGAGGTCACCCCCATTGGGGGTCACCCTCTTTTTGGAGGTCCCTCTGAAGAGTCTTCGGAGGAACCCCCAAGAAAAAAAACAGTGCAAGAGGAAGCACGTCGACTCCCCTGACGAGTCTCTCACCTCGGACACCGATCTTGATGATGCGGAAGGGTCCCCCAAGTCGTCCTCTGATGATGTCTCCTTTGCGGACATCTTGGAAGTCCTCAAACAACGAGGCGGCTGGCAGACCAAACCCCCTTCCTCTGACGAGTTGGTGTTCCTCAAGGCCTTCAGGGCTCAGCCCTCCGCCTCCTGGGTGTCTCCGCCCTTCGATGATCTCCTAGATTTGATCTCTCGAAGGGCGTGGGAACATCCAGACTCTGTGGAACCGGTGCCTGCTCGCCTTAACAAATTTTTGTCAGCGCCCCCGGAAAAGGAATTTCTCACCAAGGGTGTGGCTGTAGATGCTTTGGTGGTGGCATCTGCTACCCAGCAAGATGTGGCAGAGGCTTCGACGTCCGTCCATCCTCCTAATAAGGAGTCTAGGAGCATGGACCGGTACGGGAAGCGCACCCTTACTTCAGCAGCCTTTACCTTAAGGTCTCTGAATTACCTGACACACTTCACTAGACTTGAGAGGGATCTGATCAAGGAACTCTCAGATACCCTCTCTGGTAACCTACCTGAGCAGTTGGCCCAGACGGTTAGCTTACAGTTGGCTACTCTTTCGTCGATATTGAACTCGTCCATGAGGCTCATTTCGTATGCAGCCGAGGGGGCGAGTAGAGCGGAGGGTACGGGTGTTGCTCTACGGAGACAAGCCTGGCTCCGCCTGTGTCATTTTGCAGAGGCCTTCAAGTCTTCCTTTTCCGACGCTCCCTTTGATGGGTCCTCTGTTTGGACCCAAGGTAAAGGACACCTTGACCCGCTGTGAACAAGAGGGTACGACTTTGACTGCCGTAGGGGCACGGTTTTCCTCTCCCTTTCGGCCTTATCCCAAGGCTAAAAGAGGAGGGAAAATGTGGTTCCGTAAATCTCAGAAGACTTACCCCTCACAGCAGGACGATCCCCCTTCTAGAGGCAGAGGAGGGGGAAATTTTTCAGGAAGACGCTGTCCCAGAGGCGGCAGAGGCCCCCGCAGCACTGGAGACCGCGAGTCCTTTCGTGGCTCTTCAACCTTTCAGCATCCCTGAAGGATTGCCCGACTGCGCAGCTCCGGAGCCAGTCGGGGTCGTTCGAGGCACCTAAAGGCCTGGGAGAGTATCACTCGGGACCGATGGGTGCTCCGAATCATCGCCGGAGGTTACGTCATCCCCTTTTCGCACCCCCCCCCGCCATCCAGGAAAATCCCGGACCCGCCACCCAGTCAACGGGATATTGCAGCCTTCGAAATTTCAAAGCTGCTTCAAAAAGGAGTCATCCAACCGGTCCCCGTAGACCAGACCGGATTAGGGACTTACTCAAAATTCATTTTGGTGCCAAAAAAGACCGGGGACTTGAGGCCCATTTTGGATCTCAGCAACCTAAATCGATCAGTCAAGAAGTCCAAGTTCCGGATGGTCACCTTACAATCCATTCTCCCGCTTCTGGAGAAAGGTGTTTGGATGTGCTGCATAGATCTCAAGGACGCCTATTATCACATTCTGGTAGATCAGGCGTCCAGGAGACATTTGCGCTTCAGCCTGGGAGACGGTCATTTCCAGTTCTGCGCACTGCCCTTTGGTCTCACCACAGCCCCCAGGGTGTTTACCAAATGTTTGGCGGAGGTGACTGCTCACCTGAGGAGTCTAGGATTCCAGGTGTTTCCGTATCTAGACGACTGGCTCCTAACTGCCACCTCCAGGCATCTACTATTACAGAACCTAGCAGCCACTATATCTCTAGGCACCTCCCTAGGAATCACCTTCAATTGAGCAAAGTCTGTGTTGCTGCCATCTCAGCGCATACGGTTTATCGGGGTAGAGATAGACTCAAAGCAAATGCGGGTCTATCTTCCTACAGAGAGAATAGAAACATCACAATCTCAAGTCCGAGCATTGCTCCTCAAACGCCGAGCCCCAGCAAGGATGGTCCTACAACTGTTGGGTTCCATGTCGGCTACCGTTCTCCTGGTCCCCTTAGCAAGATTGCACATGAGGATTCTCCAGTGGCTCCTGTCGGTCCAGTGGTCGTATCAGGATCTTCCTCTCAGTCACCACATTATAATCACGGAGACGTGCAAACAGGACCTCTGTTGGTGGCTTCTCTCCTCCAACCTGGATCAGGGGCGACCCTTCGTTCCTCCTCCTTCAGTGGCCACTTTGACTACGAATGCCTCCCAGATGGGGTGGGGGGGACATTACCTATGCAGGTCAGTCCAAGGCAATTGGCACCCCGACGAGAGTTCCCTACACATCAACATACTGGAAATGAGGGCGGTGCTTCTATCGCTTCAAGCACTACACAGCTACCTCCCCCAGGGTATGATTGCCGTTCAGTCAGATAACATGTCAGTAGTCTGGTACCTGAACAAGCAGGGGGGGACCAGGTCCTACCCCCTTTGCAGAGAGGCCATGAAAGTATGGGATTGGGCCGTTGCAACCAACCGTTTCTTGGTAGCAACACACATTCCGGGGAGATCCAATGTGATAGCCGACAGACTGAGCAGAACCATTCTCTCCCCGCACGAGTGGTCTCTGAACGACAGAGTAGCATCTCAGATCTTCAGAAGATGGGGAACTCCTTGTTGCGACCTCTTTGCAACTCCCCTCAACACGAAATGTCTACGGTTCTTCTCTCTCACCCCGGTTCCGGGGGGGTTTCCCAAGGACGCCCTAGTCCAAACTTGGCCCACCGGCCTACTGTACGCCTTTCCACCGGTTCCCCTTCTTCCCAGGGTGATCCAGAAAGTGATTCACTTGCAGTGCAAGATGATTTTAGTTGCCCCATATTGGCCTCGTCAAGTCTGGCTGCCATTTCTTCGGAAATACGCACTGGACGGTCCATGGTTTCTGGACCAGGTTCCAGATCTCTTGATCCACCAGTCGGGACAGCTTCACCAGTCCCTTCACTCACTGAGGTTAATAGCTTGGCTCCTCCACTTCTGACTATAGTCAGGAACCAGATTTTGGACTCCGAAGTCATACATATCTTGTCCTCGGCCCACAAGAATTTGACTAAGAAGATGTAAAATAGTAAATGGAAGAGATTCGCCATTTGGGCCCAACTCTGGGGATTAGATCCCATTACTGCCCCGGTGGCTGAAGTTTTGAAATTTTTAGCTTCCTTATTCAATCAAGGTTCTTTGGTCTCCACCATTAAGGTTCAATTAGCAGCTATTTCTAATTTTCATGAAAGTATAGACCCACCTTTGATGAGCAATAAGTTGTGTAAAGCCTTCATGAAAGGTGCTGGGCTGCTGCGTCCTACAATTTCTCATCCTGCTCCACCGTGGGATCTTAATTTCGTATTAGGTGCTTTGACCTCTTCCCCCTTCGAACCGGCAGCAACTTCTGACTTGAAATTTCTTTCCTGGAAGACTGCCTTTTTGGTGGCAATTACATCAGCCAGAAGAGTTTCGGAACTTCAAGCCCTATGTGTCAAACCGCCGTACCTGGTTTTTCACAAGGATAGAGTATCCCTTAGGCCTAATCCATCATTTGTTCCCAAAGTTTGTTCTAGTTTTTGTCTTCAACAGTCTTTGGAACTTCCAGTTTTCTTCCCCAACTACTCAGACAGAGCAGAATATATCTTCCACTCATTGGATGTTCACAGACAATTGCGTTTCTACTTAGGACGCACCAAACACGGAAAACAGATCAGTTGTTTGTGTCCTTTTCAGACAATAAATTGGGCAAAGCCGTCACGAAGGTCACTATTGCCAAGTGGATTAGAGACCGTATCAGTCATATTTATTTTCTTTCTAATAGAGAGCTTACAACCACTGTTAAAGCTCATTCTACAAGGGGCTATGGCTACTTCAACAGCCTTTCATTCCAGGCTTGCCATTAGTGACATTTGTGCTGCGGCTACCTGGTCCTCTCCTCACACCTTTATTTCTCATTACAAATTGGATGTGGCATCTCTGGGGCGAGCTTCCTTCGGTTCCACAGTTCTCAGGAGTGTTTTCCAGTGAGCCACCCAGGAATCGGGTGCTAGGGACGCTGTCCCATCAGTACAGAATGTAGGCGAGATAGGATCACATAACATCTTTTAGTTATGTACTTACCATAACTTTAGATGTTTGGGATCCATCTCGCCTACATTCCTAATAACCCACCCTCATTCCCCCTGCCTTTGAGATCAGAAGAGACCGGACAGTTCGAGTTCGACCGTTTCATCTTGAAACATCTGGCAATGTTATATCAACAGTACATGTGTGTGTGCATGTGTGCGGACAAACAAGATCTGGGGAATTAGTGGTGGTGCATCCTGGGATATAGAATAGCTCAGCCAATAAGAGACTTCGCTCTATAGTATAGCGTGCCGAGTCGGAGCCGAGGATCGGCTCCGAACCCATCAGTACAGAATGTAGGCGAGATGGATCCCAAACATCTAAAGTTATGGTAAGTACATAACTAAAAGTTTGGTACATTGGTTGCTTTGGTGTTTGGACCTTGTGTAGTGGAAATGTAACTTCTGTCAGTTATAAAAGAATTCAAACTTTTTTTTTTTTTTGCAAAAATGGCACTGTTTGGAAGAGTTCAGCTTTGTGGTGGTATACGTATTGCTAGACAGTGAAATACATTCTGCACTACTCAAATTATTTTGCCTGGTGTTCTCTTTCCTAACTTGATGGATCCTGACTCTGGTACCACCCTCTACAAAAATCCGTTTGTAACTATTTAAAAAAAAGAAGTGCCTCTGCCTTCTCTTGATTGTTGAGGGTGTTATTGGTCCGTAGACCACTTTTTGCCCCATCTCCCTCCAGTGTAGCGTTACCAGCCACTATGGAACTGGGGTGTTGGACACGTCTTTTCGGGTTGTTCAGTACCTGGTACACGTATGGGAGAAACAAACCCTATTGGGTGTAGTAGTAGTCTGGGGTAAGAAACCCCTTACTAGACATAACTCTGTCCTCTGATATTTTATCTAGTAGTGAAGTTCACAAGAAAAGGAAACCGAAGCTTCATCATACAGCTGATAGTCAAATTACAGCTGTTTATAAAGTTGGTGTAGTTTCCTTGTCTGGGTGTTCTACAGACAGGTAATTCTGGTGGTTGTGTTCCCGTTCGTGGGTGTGTAGTACTAGTTTTGCTATCAAACTTGGTTTTGGAGATTGAGGAGGAGTCTGAGGACAGTGGTAGTTTCCTAGATGTCACTAAGTGCAATCAGTCTAATTCTACATAAGCTGATCATGAGTTTGGGTCCAAACAAGTGTGCTCTTTTCCTCGAAGGATTGTTAGATTTAGTGGTGATTTTGCTTGGGAGCATTTGGGAACTACCCCAGAGCTGGGCTAGGGTATTTGACTGTAGAAGACGAGATGCCCAAATTGGTGGCTATCCTCCTCTTAATCTGCCTTGGAAGATGTTTATCTATTTCAGCTGTCACTAAAACGGTTCAGAGAAAATGTAGGGTCTCATTGGGTGTGACAGGTCTCTTTCCTCATGTGTCTGCTGATCCAGCTGTAGTCTTTCCCAGCTGCCTGCTCAGATAAGTCCTTCTCTTCATCTAATCCAATGTCCTGTGATAAAAGGGGGAAAATGGTTAGATCTTCAGGGCAAAAGGATGTCTTTCTAGTAATCTAGCCTTTAGTATGTTAAATTATCAAGGGTATATGTGGAAATTTATTTTACACTGTGCATATAGTTTGGTCGATTTTGCTATATTCTTACCTGCAGAGCAAAAGTCTTCTATGTACGAAATTGTATCTAATTTGACTCTGGTTTAAAAACATGATTTGGAAGGTGTATTTAAATGTGCAGATACAGTGTCAAGGAATGCTGCCTCTGTTTAAGACTGTATGCTTGGTTACCTAATCAGAACCTGTCTGATTTAAAAGTTGAAATTTTGAATGTACCTTTAAGATGTCCTCCTTTTCACTTGCTGCAGTATTCTTAACCTGAGGCATCTCCTGCCCGAAGGCGACCTGACAACGGCCAAATTACCAAAATCTTTTACTACTGTGGGGTGCATAGGATGCGGTACGTAGGCTGCTGTCAGATGTAGGCTATAAAAGTGACGTATGCATGTACCATCCTCAGAACTTTCCTGCTGCCAGTCAGAATGCCATTCCAACCATTGGTCTGATGAATTAAACGCTTACAAATTCAGCCTTTTTCCAGATAAGTGTCCTGTTAAGGAATTTTTTCTTACTACTGTTGTCGTGTCAGCCAAGAAGGGCAAGTGCCAGTGTGGAAGACCAATTCTACATAAATATGGCCATTCTCAGCCTCTCTCTTGTTTAGGGCCCTAATTACGATCAAGTCTTGTATCATTTCACTCCTTCATCCCAAAGACTCTTAAAAGCTAGGCTTTCCTCTCTTGCTATATATTTAAAGAACCAATGGCTTGAGCTACTAGCTAAGTGTATTGAGGGTACTTGGGGTCTGACACCAAGCCGGTGAAGCACAAGATCATGAAACCTCTGCCTGCGGGTTCCACTGCACCTCCAATGTCGACATTTCTCTCAAGGTTATTATCAACCTGGGGGTTTGTCTAACTTTAGGTATGGATTCACAGGATGAGCCCAGTTCTGAGGCCATCTTGACTTCATTTGCAGTCACATTTGTGGAGGTCAAACCGACAGCTGACCAGGATGTCGTGGGGGAACCTAGACTTGAAACTATGGAGGGTTCTAGGGGGTACCTCGCACTCAAATAAGACTGTTAGTCTAATAAATTTGAATGTAGGTATCGGTCTGGTCCTCTATTGTATAGGATCATTTCGTCTGCAAAGAAAAAACAAAAGACTACCCATTGTGTCCCCTACCAGAGAGGCCTGTTCAAATTGGCAGATCTTTTTCTCAAAGTTTATTTCAGGCCTTCATGGCACTCAAACTGCCTGCTTCTACAGTTGCTTCCAAACCCTTCTCAAGAGAATTGGGGACAATGACTCCTCTGATTTTTCCTCTGAGGAGGGATCTCTGGATTATTCCGTGCACATCCCTTTCCACTAGGAAGGTTTCTCCTAAAGAGGAGTCTGTAGGTTCTGACTCCTCAATGGACGAGATTTCCTTTGGTGAAACTCTCCTGAAAAATAGTACATTTCGAATTGGATACTTCCCAAATTTCTGAAGTCCAGAAAAGATGATTACTACAAGTTGATGTCCCTGGCTCCTCTGCAGTTTCTCCTGTGCATCCCGTATTTCTGGATGCTTTTCACAGTGCTTCACAGACTCAAGACTCCCAGGCCCTCGCCCCCAAGAAGCCAGACCACTTCTACAAGGTCTCTGAGAAAAATAAATTCATCTTCAGGTGCCCTGTTGCAGACCCAGCAGTTATTTCTATAGTTACAGACAAACCATCTGGGATGCTTGCTTCCTCTGATTTTCCATCAGACAGAGTAGAACCCTAGAGAGACTAGGTAAAAACGGCTATATGTCGGCCACCTTGGCTTTTAGGGCCATTTAATTACAGACACACAGGACAAAAAATAATCCTTAGAGCTTTTGTCTCTGGCATCTAGTGCCATTGCAGATCTTCCAGACTCTGATGGAATAGCTTTGGCTTTAATCTATCCTTGGAGGTTCCTCCCAGGTAGCAAAACATTCCATTAAATGCACCTATGATGCTGTGAAGGCTTGTGCCAGGGCAGCTGCTACTAGTTCAGTTCTTTGATTTTCCTGGCTCAGGCTGCAGTCCCTCTGTGATGACTTCAAATCTAAGTTATTGGATGCACCACTAGACAAGTCGGCCTTATTTGGTAAGGCAACAGCCTCCTTAATTAAGTCATTACTGGAAAAAAAAAACAAGGAACTCGGAGTTTGAAACGCATCCTGGTTTTCCTGTGTCCAGGTTTCACAGGAATATCCCCTCTAAGCTTGATTTATCCACAGCTGCACTCAACACCCCTCCAGTAAGTGTTCCAGAGGGGGCAAAAGACAACTGAAGCTTAGGAGTTCTCAAGCCATCCTCACAACAAAGGCAGTCTGTTCCTGACAAAGCAGGGAGTCTGAATACCCTGCAGATGCTCCTCTTTCCCCTATTTCCCTTTGCCTGTTCAATGCTCACGGGGTCTGGAAAAGTGCCACCCAAGACATTTGGGTTCTTTCTATTATCAAAAAAAGGATATTTCATGTTTTGGCACTTCACCCCCACATTCAGGGCATCCCACAACCCCCGGGAGCAGTTACCAGTCTTCCCAAAACTCCTTTTGAAGCTTCATCAACAGGGCTCTGTTCAAAAGGTCCCTCAGTCTTCAAAGGGGAAAAGGCTACTACCCAGAAAGGATGGCCCCTGGAGACCAATATTGTATTCCCATCTCAACAATTTCCTAAAGATTCCTACCTTCAGAATGTTAAAACTCCAAACATTATTCCCCCCTTATCCCTTCCACAAGGATACATGGCATCTGTAGATATAAAAGATTTTTGCATTCACATCCCCATTCATCCCAGGTTCAGGAAATTGTTTTTCTGTGGGTTCCTGGCATTTTCAGTTCTTTGCCTTGCCCTTCGGTCATTCTGCAGCACCAGGGGTTTTCATAAAATGCCTGGTTCCAGTGATTGTACACTGCAGACTTTTGGCATCCAGATATTCCCATAACGGGACGATCTGCTTTTACAGGCCCCAAATCCCCACACACTACTCCAAAATTTGGAGACCACCATTTCCCTCTTCAAAGAAACTGGGATTCACTTTTAACTACAGGAAGTTGGTTTTCACTCTTCCACAGGACCACATCTTCTTAGGCTGTTGAATACAGGCAGACACGAGGGTGTCATTTCCACTTTGGAAGGTGCAGGACCGTTGGTCCTTTTTTCACTCCCTTTTCCCTTTAATTCACATGGCCATGCAGTTCCTCAGGGTACTGGAATTCATGGCTTCTACCATTCCTGTGGTACCAATGACAAACTCCACATGAGGAAATTCCAGTGGCTGCTCAGATCAGTGTGGACCCAGCCTTCTCACCCACTAGAATTCTCACCCACTAGAATTCTATGTCCCCCTCATTCCTTGCCTAAAGAGGGAAGTACTCTAGTAGATAAATCAGATGGACCACATTCTAGGTACCCCTGCACCCCTCTCCCCCCAGTCCTAGAACTCTGTACACAGATGCATCAGATGTGGGCTGGGGAAGCAGCCTTGGGTAAATTCACAGTTCAGGGAATTCGGACCCCCTCCCAAAAATCAGCACACTCAAACGTCAGGTAAATGCAAGCATTTCAACCTTTCCTTTGCCCAGGCCCTCTTCAACTGTTTACAGATGACAGGACAGTCTATTTGGTCCGTCCACTTGCTTCAGATACCAGTCTCCTGTGCAGGTTAGCTCTTCTGGTATGTGAATTTTTTTTCTGTCCTGAATTGCTCTCTGCTGACTTGGCTTACTCCTCTGTGAAAGCACACATCCGGTATTTCTGCTTGTCTGCTTCTTTCTCCACTTCTATTATCCAGATTTGAGGTGAAACAATTCTTTTAAGGGCATCTTTCACATTAGGCTTCATTGGAAACCTGTTCCTCCTCTTCCTTGATCTTAAGTTTGTCTTAGAAAAACTGACGCAGGCCCCTTTTGAACCTGCATCCTCGGGCTCCCTCGCACATTGCTGTTGGAAAACTGTTTTACTAGTCGCCTTGACCTCAGCCATAAGAGTGTCAGAGCTTCAAGCCCTTGTGGCATTGCCCCCCTTGTTGGTATTTCATAAAGATAGGATACCCTTGAGAACAAATCCTTCCTTTACGAGAAAGTGGTTTGAGTTATTCCTTAACGAATCCATGCAGTTAATTAACTACCTTCTTCCTTCTCCACAAAACCACTGTGAGAAGGTACTACACTCCCTAGATGTACACAGACAACTTAGCTTTAGTCTTGTCCAAGTAAAACTTATCAGGAAATTTGCTCAGCTATTTGTGAACTTTCATCCCAGGGCTCTTGAGTTTATCATTTTCCAAGCAGACATTCTTGGATTTCTAAGACTATTTGCCTTTGTTGCACCCTACATGGAAAGAGACTCCCTTCACCTGTGAATGCTCACTATACCAGGGCTGTGGCTTCCTCTAAGGCATTTTTCAAGGGCCTAGATAATGCCATCCTTAAAGCAAGTAGCCACCTGGTCTTCTATCCATACTTTTACAAAGCACTACGAACTGGATGGCATTTCCAGATCCAGAGCTGGCTTTGTCAAAGCCATTTTACATGCCTTCATTGAGAGCTTTTCTGCTCCTTCCTCCTCCCTCCTTCCTTTTTGAGCTTTGGTACTCTAACTCGGGTTAAGAATACTGCAGCAAGTAAATAGAAGGACATAGAATAGTTGTGTAAAAATCTTATAACTTTAAATTTCCTTTTCACTGCTGCAGTGTTCTAGCCCCTCCCTCATTCCCCCCTCTGGACCATTGTTCTACTTGGATGTACTGACCTTCTATATCCTTAGTCTGGCATTTTTCCTGTGGTATTCATTTCTGAGGTTGCTATGTTGCTTCTTTGGTCTACGTCTGATGGTGCCTATGTGCAATGTCCCACGTACCCTACCATAGTACAAGACTTTTGTATAGAGGCCGATATCGGGTCGCCTTCAGGTGGGAGATCCCTCCGGTTAAGATTTCTGCAGTAGTGAAGAGGGGGACATATATGGTTATGGTAAGATTTTACATAACTGTTTTTTCTGAATAGGTGTTTGGGGCTTCTGTTACACCGATTCTCACAATGGGATGATGGAGGCAAATTAATGGATGGGATATCTAGAGTTTCATGTACCCAAGTTCTTCCCAAACAGGGTGCCTTCCTTCAAGGTGCAGAAGAAACTAAACTCCCAGCCAAACAAGTTAAGGATCTAAAAGGAAATAGGATATTTCTTCACAACCAAACAAGAGGGGGGTTCCTTTCTGAAAAAGGGTCAACCCCCTGCAAAGGAATGACCGTCTCAACCCTGCAGCCTGACCCCAGTAGTCTGTCAACTGGTTTCTGCGACTAAATGAGCAAGGATAAATTTTGCGGTGCATAGGAAATCCTCACCCTTTCAGAGAAATTCCTGCACACACCCACCAGACCAGCTAGAGCATTTCCTCCAGTGTTTCTTCACATGGTAGCAGCAGTGGTTATAGAACAAGTGCTTGCGTTTGCCAAAGGCAAACTGTTTTAATCCAGAATCTTTTTGGTAATGAGAAAGGAGCACTCCCAGAAATCTGTCCTTTCTAAGCACCGTTGTAAATGTTCAAATTTCTTACTTTACCGTTTGTCGTAGTGTTTGCAGGCCACTGTTTTGTGGGGACTGCAGCTCAATGACTTGCATAATCTTAATTACTCCCAATTTCAGAAAGTTTTTCAGATTTGCTGTGTTGCTTGCTTTATCAGCTTTTTTGAATTACCCTTTGGGCTATCTACTGCACTTTGAGTGTTCACAAAGTGCCCAGTCCCAGGGGTTACCTATTGCAGAACACATTATGCGGCCACATTTTTCCTTATTTAGACGAGTAGCAGATTTGTGCAGATTCTGCATCCAGGTAGTTGGAGTCTTTAGACAAGGTTGCATCCTTCCTTTCTCACCTGGTCTTCAAACTGAATGTTCAAAAGTCCTTCCTCACTGTCAATGAATTGTTATCCAAGGGTGTTGGATAGGCATAGTAAAAAGGACGGCCTTCCTGTTAGTTGATTTTTCAGACATTTTCTAGGATTTGTCTAATAAATGAGGCCTTATCAAGCGTAATTCCTCAAAATTCTAGGCCTCATGGCATCCATGATCTTCATGATACTACTAGCCAGATACGAGAAAAATTCAGTAGTAGTTGAATGTTTGGACCTAGCACCAAAAATCCCTTGGATTTCCAAGTATCAGTACTGGGATTTATGAAATGAACTGCAGTAGTAGAGGGATCAACGCTCCCATTCCAAGACTCCTTTCCCTCTTCAGATCCCAGTCCAGTCTGCCCAGATGGACTGTTCAAATTTTGTGTGGGAAGCGGTGTCTATAGGAGTTTGTGCATGGCTTGTGGGATCCTCAGGACATGCCAAAGCACATAAACGTAAAAATGATGTTGACAGTGATTCATGCCTTAAAAGTTCTTCACTTATGGAATCCATACCCTCTTCTAGTGGTCACAGACCACACTACCTTGATGTGGTATGTGAACGGATGTCCCCCTCTGGGCCAGTAATCAATGAACTGAAATCCTCACCACTGACACTGGAGAGGGACGTTCACTTGGAATACAAATGGATGCACTCAGTATTTCCAGATGCAGACCTCTGTGCATCAAGCACAATTTATCTTATCTATGTGAGCACACATCTGGAAAGGCTTGCAGAGATTACCTGCTCTACCAACTTTACCCAGACTGTAAGGTACATTCACTGCCATCAGTTAGTTACTATAAGGCTCTTAAAAGGGTGTCAAATTATACTAAGTGAAATTAATACTAGGTCAACATTACCATTTTTATTAACAGCCAGGCTTTCAGGAATAGCCAGAGTTATCACCAAATAAATTTGTGCAAATACTCTCAAAACCTAAATATCCTTCAGCCACAATGATCTGTTTAATATATTTAAAAATAATAACATGAAAATGCTAAATATCTCGTTACAATGAACACCAGTGATGTTCTTCGTTCCCCATTGCTGCAGTCCTTACTATTGGGTATAGTCCGCATCCAGTCGGCCCGAATACCAGAGTATAAGGCTGACGTCGGTCAGGGCGCATTAGACTGACGTCAGTACGTCAGGGTACTAATGCGCATGACCGACGCCATATCCTCAGTCTTTTTTGCCGCGTGGTCCGATGCAGAAGCAGTTTTGCGAGTGCAGGTTGGCGTTCTGAAATCTTTCCGAAACCGGAGTTTCAGACCGAAACAGAGTTGGCTAAGTACCCCGTTGGGGAACATTTTGGTTTTTTCTTGCCTCAGTATTTTACCGGATGTCAGAAAAAGTGAATAACTGTATTTCTTGTGGGAAACAGATTCCTCATAGGGATTACCATACCTTGTGTATACCTTGTTTAGGGCCTGAGCACGACGTTGTTGGTTGCCGCTCTTGTGCTAGGTTTAACAAACGCACTATTAAGAGGAGGTTAGACTGTGCCAGGTTAGTGTTTGGGAAGCGTTGCAATTATAAAATGCCGTCGGATGCTCCGACGCCCGCTTCGTCCAAGAAGCGCAAGGACAAAACAGCGAAGCCTAGGGTTGATGAACCGGCAGTCCCGGACGTCGGTTCTTTAGGAGGCTCTGTGGAGCCAGAGGTTTTGCCAGGAGTTTCCATGGAGTCCCAGGCAGAATCTTTACTGTTACAGAATGTGCCTTCTCAGGAGGTAGGCCAGGCTGAGGGGGCTTCTCAGGTGACTGTTCTTCCCTCTCTTCCCAAGGTAGTTAGAGCCTCTCCTTCTGTTGCCAAAACTTCTTTGAGAGGTAGGCCTAGTTTAGCTTCAGTGGGGGCTTCTCCTAGCATTTCGGGTTCTGTACCTAAGAAACATATGCTTAAAATGGCAGAAGATTTGATTACTATGATTAGAGGTTCTATGCCCCCGCCTGATAAGAGGCCTAGGGTGGAACCAGAGTTTGATTGTTTTGAACAGTGTTCAGAGGCTTCAGGGTCTTCTGCGGAAGACTTGCAGGAGTATCCTCCTTATTCTGATTCTGATGTGGATGATTCCACTCCTACAGCTACTCCTCCTGAGGATTTCTCATTTTCAGAGACTCTGCATTCCATGAGGGAGCACTTTAAATGGGAAGGCCAGGATTACTCTGATTCCAGGAAAAGGCTTAGGGAATTCTTGTTTTACCCCAGCATAGGCCCTTAGCTATTCCTCCTGTGTTGAATGTGGTGGAAGATGTTTTGCAGAGGCTTCCCTGAACCCTGACTCTTTGCCTCCTGCTCCTGTTAAGCCTGATAGGTATTATAGGGTGCCCGAAGCTCATAAGTATTTGTTTAAGAGTCCTAGGGCGGACCCAGAAACTATTTCTCAAGGGCCTAAAGGTGTTAAAGCTTCTGTGGTTAAAAATCCTGTTCCCACTGATAAAGAGGCAAGGGCTTTGGATAGGTGGGGAAAGAAAGTGTATACTTCTTCCACTCTAGCCATGAGAGCATTGAATTGTCAGTTTCACATGCTAAAATATCAGAATTACCTCCTTTCACAATTGAAATCTAAGGTGGATGCTTTGGCAGGAGGTATTGAGTGTAAAGAGTTGCTGGATTTGGTTCATGTGTCTGAACAAGTGGGTAAGCATTCTTTGCAATGTGGTTTTGATGCTGTACAGGCCTCCTCGAGGGTGGCCGCTACCAGTTCTGTTCTTCGCAGGCATGCCTGGTTGAAGGATCAGAATTTAGCTGAGCATGTTAAGACAAGGATTTTGGATGCTCCTTTACAGTCTGATGTGTTGTTTGGATCGCCTGTGGAAGCAGTTTTAAAGAAAATGGAGGACAAAGCTAAGTCTATGCAAACTGTTAAAGATTTTTGCAGGTGCAGCCACCAAATTTAGTAGAAATTGGCCGGCTAAGGGGTGGACATATCCTGCTTATGATTCCCAGTCTAGGGGTAGGTCTAGACGTGGTAGGGGCAGGGCTCAAGGTTCTTTTAGGCCTAGAACAGGGAGTTCGCCTGCTCAGACTTCTGGTGAGGGCAGGGGTCAGTCCTTTCGTAAACAGACCCAATGACCTGTCTTTTCAGCTGCCAGTAGATTCCCGTCTGGCAGCTCCTTTGGGAGGAAGACTGTCTCTTTTCAAAGAAAATTGGGATTTAATTACTCAAGACAAATGGGTGTTGGATATCATTCACCACGGTTACAGATTTTATTTCCATACAATGCCCCCTTTCAAAGGCATGCCAGACGTTCCTCCTCTACAAAGAAAAGAGGCTCACAAACAAGTTTCTCAATTACTCCAGCTAGGGGCCATTCAGCCAGTCCCTGTATCAGAAAGGGGCCTAGGATTTTATTCTCGCCTGTTCCTAGTACCAAAGAGAGGGAACACGTGGAGACCAATTTTGGATTTATCTCTCCTCAACACTTTTCTGGACATTCCCAAGTTCAAGATGTTGACGTTACAACAGCTTTTACCTCTGCTGGGCAAAGATCACTGGATGGTAACTCTAGATCTCAAGGAAGCTTACCTTCATGTGCCTATCAGGCTAAGTTGCAGGAAGTATCTGCGGTTTCGAGCTGGAAATTCTCATTATCAGTTCTCTGCATTGCCCTTTGGCTTATCTACTGCGCCCAGAGTATTCACAAAGGTTCTGGCTCCAGTGATAGCTTACTTCAGGCTTCAAGGAATTCAAATCTATCCTTACTTGGACGACTGCCTGATTCTGGCTCAAGAAAAGGAAGACCTTGTTCAGCATCTGGAACATGTTATAGCAGTGCTAAGATGCCTAGGGTATTCTGTGAACGAAATAAAGTCCAGTCTAGTACCCTCTCAAGACATGTGCTTTCTGGGTGTGAGACTGAATACAGCAGCCCAGATGGCCTTTTTAACCCCGGACAAACAACAGAGTCTATCACTTTACTTCCATCAACTATCTCATCAGTCCGTGCTGACTGCAGGGACAGTCCTTCAAGCATTAGGGTTCATGGCATCTTGTATTCTGGTGCTTCCCAATGCCAAACTGCATATGAGGAAGCTACAATGGTATCTCAAAAATGTATGGACACAGCACTGCCAGGATTTGGACACTGTCATTCAAATAATACCTTGCCTTCAAACAGAATTTTTGTGGTGGGCTCAGGAATGTCACCTAAACAAGGGACTCTCTGTGACCCGGCCAGAGGCGAGTCAAATTTTAACGACAGATGCCTCGGACATTGCTTGGGGTGCTCATCTAAATGGAAAGTGGATACAAGACAAGTGGCCTGCCAGACTACTGCATCTACATATCAACATGAAGGAGATGTTAGCAGTCCAGTTTGCATTAATGGCTTTCAAGGAGTTACTTCTTCCAGGGCAGGTGTTGATTCTAACAGACAACACAACTGTCATGTGGTACATCAACAAGCAAGGGGGAACACATTCTTATCCTCTATGCAGGCAAGCAATGATTTTATGGGAGACTGCGCTAAGCTTGCAACTAACTCTTCAGGCAAGGTTTCTGCCAGGAGCACAGAACTCCTTAGCAGATGTGTTAAGCAGACAAATCATGGATCCCCACGAGTGGAAACTGGATCTTCATGTATTTCAAAAATTGACAGTGTCATGGGGAACTCCAGACATAGATCTGTTCGCTTCTCCACTAAACCACCAGCTGCCACAGTATTGCACAAAGGGGTTTCATCACACAGCTTGGAAAGTGGATGCTCTGTCTTTCAGTTGGAAAAACCTTCATGTGTATGCCTTTCCTCCTCTACCTCTTCTTCCAAAGGTACTATTAAAGGTCAGACAAGACAGGCCAAGGATGATTTTGATAGCTCCAGATTGGCCTCGCAACACTGGTACCCACTACTACGGAGTCTGGTAAGGAAGCCTCCATGGCCTTTGCCTCTGATTCCTCATCTATTGTCTCAGCAGGATGGTCATCTGCTCAATGTCAAGCTTCACTCTCTTCATCTAACAGCCTGGCATATTCTGTGTTGAAACACAGCAGGTCTCATCTTCCTCAACAAGTTTTAAATGTGATTATGGAAGCTAGAAGACCTAGTACAAGGAAAGTGTACGCAGAAAAATGGAAGAGATTTTTATTTTGGAGTACAGCAAAGAATTTGCAGGTTTCTGAGCCTAATTTGAGTGCGGCTCTTCAATACCTTACTGAGTTATTGGACAAAGGTTTGTCCTTCTCTTCTATTAAGATTCATGCTGCAGCGATTTCAGCTCACTATGATTGTGATCCACCATTGTTTTCGCATCCTTTGTTCAAGCAGTTTCTTAGAGGGGCAAAGAATATAAGACCCCCACGTAGAGCTCCTACTCCTGCTTGGGATCTCAATTTTGTGTTGGAAAAACTTACTCTACAACCTTTTGAGCCTGCGGCTACTGCTGAATTGAAATACTTGTCATGGAAGACTGCTTTTCTGTTGGCTATTACTTCTGCAAGAAGGGTGTCTGAGTTGCAGGCCCTTATGGCAGTAGAGCCATTTCTGATTTTCCATAAGGACAGGGTATCATTACGTACTAATCCTTCCTTTATGCCTAAGGTGGTTTCTAGTGTGGCTTTAAACCAGACTATTCCTTTGCCTACTTTTTATGCAGACCCCCAAGATAAAGGGGAAAGATTTTGCACACTTTAGATGTACACAGGCAATTGCGTTATTATTTAAGCAGGACTAAGGATTTTAGGCAGTCTCAGCAGTTGTTTGTTTCTTTTGCTTTGAGTTCACAGGGCAAGCCTGTGTCAAAACAAACTATTTCTAGGTGGATTGGCTTTTGCATTGCATTTTGTTATTCCCATCATGGCAAGGAGATTCCAGCTGGGATTAGGCCTCATTCCACTAGGGCTGCTGCCACTACAACAGCATTTCTAAGGGGTGGCAACTAAGGATATTTTGGAAGCAGCTACTTGGAGTTCAGTGCATACTTTCTCTAAGCATTATCACCTTCCTATCTACTCTAAGTCTAGGGCTGGTTTTGCCACAGCTGTTTTGCAAGGCATGTTGTCAGCTCCTGCTTCTTTATGATTTGCCAGCCTCCCTTACCTCTGCTTTGGGATTCTACCCAATAGTAAGGACTGCAGCAATGGGGAACGAAGAACATAGTACAGTTTTGTACCTACCATAAATGTAGATGTTCGAGGATCCCATTGCTGCAGTCCAATTTACCCTCCCTCCTTTCCCTCTGTGTTTAGGGGTGGTTGTGTAGGTGAGGTTTCATGCTTATATTTTTTGTATATGTTCTTGTATATCTTGTACATATTTTTGGTGCAGGTATTTTGGGCCTTGTCTTTTTAGGGTCTTCTGACATCTGGGGCAAGAAAAGACTGAGGATATGACGTCGGTCATGCGCATTAGTACCCTGACGTACTGACGTCAGTCTAATGCGCCCTGACCGACGTCAGCCTTATACTCTGGTATTCGGGCCGACTGGATGCGGACTATACCCAATAGTAAGGACTGCAGCAATGGGATCCTCGAACATCTACATTTATGGTAGGTACAAAACTGTACTTTTCAGACACAGGAAATATTGAAAATAACACAACTGGAAAGAGTCGCAGAGTTGCAGAAAAAAGCAATGATTAGCTATTCTCACTATATTTTCTGACCAATCTAAAGAATTGCTTTTCCTACTTGCTGAATAGAGCAAGGAAAGATAATATATGTGAGTGGACCTTTTTGTCCGATCCAAGACAGAATGCAGAATGCTGAGAGCAATCTCCTAATATCTAAATATTTCTGGCGTACAGAATGACATCACACCTACCTGCTCATCTGACTCTCTTTTCTGCACTATCCGCCATCACTAGAGGCTGCCAGGGTTAAGCACCTATATGCTACAATACACACTAGACCTTCAGCTAAGTTTTATTAAAGCATCTGGAAGGCCAATAAAACCATTCCACTCTTCCTACGGGAGCTACAACCTATTCTCTAGCACAGACATTGCATCTCTGGCTCCATTGAAAACTGTGGAATAACGTCTGTATGGCTTAACCCATAAAGTAATTTAATTTTAAGATTTATTTTTAAAGTTTGGGATTAACCTCTTCTCCTCCGTCCTCTGTTAAAAACATATACATTTAATTCAGTTGCAGTAATACATGTACATCTGTTTTCCTTCCAGCATGGCGCACTGTTAATGCATTTTAACACAAGCAAACCTCAAATACATTTTCAGCACAAGCATCTGTACAAATCAGTTTTATATACAAATGACATAATTAAATTCCAGCTAGCTGTGCTGGCATATGTTACAGATCCACTGCCCCACTATTCCTGGCATGGCTGGCAGTACCTCCTATCCCCACATGAACAAGCAAGGAGGTACTAGGTCATGCCATCTTTACTGGTTGGCAGTGAATGCCTTGGAGATGGTTTTATAGCATTTTTTACTCTGTGGGCCTTGTACATTCCATCAAAGCAAAATGCAGTGGCTGGCACACTGAGCAGACCCTCACAAGTGGAAGCTCTATGTAGAGGTCTATCAAGATGTGATCCAGATGTGGGGAACACTTCCATTAGATCTGTTAACCTCCTTTCAAAACAGAATTGAAATTCTGTTCAAAATATCCTTGCAGCCATGCTTGGAAGGCAATTTTTTTCTATCATTCTCATGGTCTGGAATGTTCCTGCATGCATTTCCACCCTCTCCAATGATTTCCAAGGTAGTCTTAAGATTTAGAAAGTTATCGGACATCATTGTGGGTAGCCCCCTCCTTTTGGCCCGGGCAAAGGTGGATCTTCATCGTGCTATGCTGCTGCAGTCATCACACTTGGGTTATCCTGCCGTTAGGTGGTCCCGCAGTTGGCCTGAATTCCAAAGCCTTGGTCCGGCATCAGTTGTCATCGCTTCTTCCCCGACGTCAGTGCGGCAGGGGTATAAAAGAGGCAGCCAACGCAATTTTCTTAAGTCTTTCTTGCCGCGCGGTGCCCGAAGCAGAAGCAGTTCGCAAGTGCCGGTCGGCCAGCTCCTGAGATTTTCGAACAGAATTTCAGCCGAAGTCTTCTATAAAGCTAAGTACCCCATTGGGGAAACTTTTCTTGCCTCAGACCGATGTCAGACAAAGTTAATAATTGTATTTCTTGTGGGAAGCAAATACCTCATAAGGATTTTCATTCTTATTGTATTCCTTGCCTAGGCCCAGACCACGATGTTTCTGGTTGTCTGTTTTGCGCTAGGTTCAATAAACGCACTATTAAGTGTCGGGCTGATACCGCCCGACATTATTTTGGCATAAAATTCAACTACATTATGTCATCGGAACCTCAGACTACCACTATGCTTAAACGCAAGGACAAAGACCAGCAGCCTAGACCTAGACAAGATACCGAGGTCTCGGTTAGGCCTGCCGCCAGATCTTTGGTATTCAGTGAGGTGCCTAAGCAACCCCTGACTACTGCAGATTTAGAAAATACGACTACCTCTCAGTCAGAATCTACCGGGCCACTGAAGCCAGTTCCTCCTCAACTCGCGGACGCCAGGCCTGGCGGCGATCCGGAGATTATGGACAGGCCTTTGGTTTCAGAAGGCGTCTTTAAACAGACTACTCTTTCCATTAAGTCATACGCTAAGCTTCCAAAGGTTAAGAAACCGGGTCCACAGACTCCCATACAGGCCCCTAATGCCTAAAAAACAGATGCTCAAAATGGCGGAGGACCTGATTTACCCTTATCAGAGGTTCCCAACCCCCTCCTGACAAAAGGCCTAGACTGGAGGAAGATTTACCTCCTTCTGATCAGGAATCCATTTCCTCATCAGACTCTGAGGAACAGGATTACCCCTTCCCTCTGAAGACTAAGATGCTGAGGAGTCTATTCCCTCTGTCCCCCCCCCCCCCCCCCAAAGACTTCTCTTTTGGGGAAACCCTGCATGCCATGAGAGAGCATTTCCACTGGGAAGGACAAGATTACTCTGACTCCAAGAAAAGACTCCGTGAGTCTCTTCTTTTGCCTCCGCATAGACCCCTAGCCATTCCTCCTGTTTTTGACATTCTGGATGATGTCTACACTGAATCCAGTCTAAATCCAGATTCCTTACCTCCATCACCGCCTAAACCAGACAGATACTATCGAGTCCCTGACTCTCACAAGTTTTTATACAAAAGCCCTGCTGCAGACCCAGAAACATTTCCCAGGGTCCCAAAGGGGTTAAGGCTTCTACTGCTAAGAATCCGCTACCTGCGGAAAGAGATTCCAGGGCATTAGAAAGATGGGGGGGGAAGTGTATACCTCTACCACTTTGGCCATGAGGGCATTAAACTGCCACTTCCCCATGATTAAATACCAGCAGTACTTGCTTACTCAGTTAAAACAGAAAATGATCCCTCAAACAGATCAACTAGATTTCAAAGGGATGCAAGATTTGTTGCATGCAGCAGAACAAGTGGGGAAAAACGTACCTTGCAGTGTGGTTTTGATTCTTTGGAGGCCTCATGTAGAGCAGCAGTCGCAGGGTCTGTAATACGTAGACATGCTTGGCAAAAAAGAGCAGACTTTACCAGAACATGTCAAAGCAAAGTTACTGGATGCTCCACTGCAAAAGGATGCGTTATTTGGTGTCAAAGCAGAGGAAGTTTTAAAAAAGATGGTAGAAAAGGCAAAATCAATGCAAACAGTTAAAGATTTTTTACAGGTACAACCTCCTCGCTTCAGCAGAAACTGACCATGAAAAAACTGGTCCTTCCTGCTTCAGACAGACCCCAAAGGGGCAGGTACAAATGCCCTAGGGGCAGAGGCCAGGCACACAGGGTACCTTCAGGCCTAGACAATGGCAAACAACAACTCAAGAGGGGGAGACGACAGATCTCAACCCTCCAGAAAACAAACTCAATGACTCCTCTTCACCTGCCAAGCAAAATTGCCCAGGCAGCACCTCTAGGAGGAAAACTGGCTCTTTTCCCACAAAATTGGCACATCATAACAAAGGACAAATGGGTTCTGGATATTATTACCCGAGGCTACAGATTTCATTTTCACACTTTACCACGGATGAGAGGCATGCCAAATCTGGCAGCAAACCAATGGGCAGAGGCACAAAAGCAAATTTCAGCTCTCATGAACATGAAAGCAATTCAAAAGGAACCTGCAAAAGAGCAAGGTCAAGGATTTTACTCAAGACTGTTTCTAGTACCAGGAAAGGACAAAGCCTGGAGACCCATCTTAGACCTTTCAGTTCTAAACCCGTACCTGGACATTCCCAAATTCAAAATGCTCACACTACAGCAGCTTCTTCCCATGCTGGGCAAGGACTCTTGGCTGGTAACGTTGGACCTCCAGAGGCATACCTGCATGTCCCTATCAGACAAGATTGCAGAAGATACCTCAGATTTTTGGCAGGCACAACGCATTATCAATTCTCTGCATTGCCCTTTGGCTTATCTACTGCGCCCATAGTATTCACGAAATGCCTGGCATCAGTAATTGCATACTGCAGACAGTGAGGAATACAAATTTATCCATATCTGGATGACTGCCTGATCCAAGAGGACAGCAAAGACATCCTACTACAGCATCTGGTATTTGTAACAAAGTTGCTAAGTTGCCTAGGGTACACAGTAAACAAAAAGAAGTGAAAACTAATACCCTCACAAGAAATAATTTTCCTGGGTGCCAGCTTGAATACACCGGCCCAGATGGCTTACCTCACGCCAGACAAGCAAAAACAACTGGCTCAGTACTTCAAAAAGATGGCAACTTCTACCCAGCTCACTGCAAGGTAATTCCTGCAGGCATTGGGGTACATGGCATACTGCATTCAACTAATTGCATATGCAAGGCTACATATGAGAAAACTACAATGGTACCTAAAGTGTATGGTCCCAACACAGACACTGCCTCGAAGCAACTATAACTCTTATTCCCTGCCTTCAAAAAGAGTTTCTATGGTGGGCTCAAGCATGCGAAGCAAACAAGGGCCTTCCTTTTGTCTCACCTCCACCAAACCAAACCTTGACAACAGATTCATTAGACTATGCCTGGGGTGCACACATGGCAGGACAATGCATACAGGGCAAATGGTCTGCAAACCAAAGGCAACTACACATCAATCAAAAGGAGATGCTAGCTATAAAAAATGCACTAACAGCCTTCAAGGACCTTTTGCATCCAGGACAACTTCTAATAAGGACGGACAACACCACAGTTATGTGGAACATAAACAAGGAGGGACGCAGTCCTACCCAGTATGCAGACAGGCAATGGACTTGTGGAACACAGCATTAACTTACCAAGTACAACTGCAAGCACAATTCCTGCCAGGAAAAGAAAACATTTTGGCAGACAAATTAAGCAGAAATTTGACACACCTTCACGAGTGGAGAGTACACCCACAAGTATTCTCAATGATAACTCAAAGGTGGGGAACACCGGACATAGATCTGTTTCCCTCAACCACCAATTGCCAGCTACAAAAATTTTGCACAAGGACTTAACCATCCCCTGGCCTGGAAAGTGGATGCCCTATCATTCAGTCGGACAGCATTGTCAGTCTACGCCTTCCCACCTCTGCCTCTACTCGCCCAGGTATTACTGAAAACCGGATCAGAGAGACCACAGATGATCCTCATTGCCCCAGACTGGCCACGTCAACACTAGTACCCACTATTACGAAACTTGACTCACAGCCCTCCATGGATCTTACCTCAATTCCCTCTGCTGTTAGCCCAACAAAACTCTCAGATCCTTCACAGTCAACTAAGGACCTTAAATCTAGCTGCATGGAAAATACCATAAATTATCAAACAACACTTCTCTCAAAGGACGTCCAGAATGTCATTTTGGAGGCCAGGAGGCCCAGCACCAGAAAAACGTACTCAGACAAATAGAAAAGATTTTGTGTATGGAGCCAGGCCAGAAGCCTAAATCCTGGCATCCCAAATATTCCGCACATACTCCAATATCTAACCGAGCTGCTACACAAAGGCCTTTCTTTCTCATCCATAAAGATCCATGCTTCAGCCATTTCAGCTCAGTATGATACGGTTCCTTCCATTTTCTCTCATCCTTTGCTAAGGCAGTTTCTCAGAGGGGCAAAAAATATAAGACCCCCCAGAAAACCACCTACTCCAACTTGGGATCTAAATTTTGTTCTGGAAAAGTTAACACTTCCTCCTTTCGAACCAGCCTTTTCAGCAGCGCTTCAATACTTGTCATGGAAGACAGCCCTGCTGCTGGCTATCACCTCAGCACGCAGAGTCTCAGAAATGCAGGCACTTAAGGCAGTGGAACCTTTCATCATTTTCCATCAGGACAGAGTATCTTTACGCACCAACCCTTCCTTCATGCCAAAAGTAGTATCCAGTGTGGCTCTCAATCAGACCATACACTTGCCCACCTTTTATCTAAACCCACAGAATAAAGGAGAAAGACTCCTTCACTCTTTGGACATTCACAGACAGTTATGTTACTACTTGGACAGGACAAAATCCTTCAGAAAATCTGACCAACTCCTTGTATCCTATGCACCAGGCTCAGAAGGAAAGGCTATTTCAAAACAAACCATCTCCAAATGGATAGCACATTGCATCCACTTTTGCTACTCAAACCACAGGAAAGCAGTGCCTGCTAGTATTGGGTCTCACTCCACCAGGGCCACAGCAACCTCAGCAGCCTTCCTCCGAAGAGTCCCAACAAAGGACATTCTGGAGGCAGCTACCTGGAGTTCACTGCACACCTTCACCAAGCATTACCACCTTCCTCTGTACTCAAAAACCAGATCTGGGTTTGCCACCACAGTTCTGCAGGGCATCTTAGCTGCACCTAACCCAGTTCAGCTCCTACCACCCAACCATAGCTTTGGGACTCAACCCAAGTGTGATGACTGCAGCAGCATAGGACGATGAACATAGTACAGTTTTGTACCTACCATAAATGTAGATGTTAGAGTGGTTATGCTGCTACAGTCCAGGTTACCCTCCCTCCATCCCCTCTACCTAACCAGGCTTTTCTTATACCTGCATGTACTTCAACCTTTGGGATGCATGTCTATATGGTGTGTTTGCTTACAACTAGTACCATTGCTTTGCACTAAGGTATGTTTTGCAAGCTTCTTATTTTGCCTTCTCAGTTTGGGGCACCTGACATCTGGGGCAAGAAAACTGAAGAAAATTGCTTCGGCTGCCTCTTTTATATCACTGATGCCAAGGAAGAAGCGACGACAACTGACGCCGGACCAAGGCTTTGGAATTCAGGCAGACTGCGGGACCGCCTGATGGCAGGATAACCCAAGTGTGATGACTGCAGCAGCATAACCACTCGAACATCTACATTTATGGTAGGTACAAAACTGCACTTTCCCCCCTCCTTTTGGCCCGGGCAAAGGTTTTCCCCCCTCCTTTTGGCCCTGGCAAAGGTGGTCCTCCTGCTTTTGGCCCTGGCAAAGGTGGATACCCCCTCATCCTTTTGGCCCGGGCAAATGTGGTTCCCCCACCTCCTTCTGGCCCGGGCAAAGGTGGTTCTCCCCCACCTCCATTTGGCCTAGGCAAGGGTGTCCCCCCTTTGGCCCGGGCAAAGGTGCTTCCCCCCCTCCTTTTGGCCCGGACAAAGGTGCTTCCCCCCTCCTTTTGGCCTGGGCAAAGTTGGGTCCCCCAACTTTTGGCCCGGGTAAAGGTGGGCCCCCCACCTTTTGGCCCAGGCAAAGGTGGCCCCCCCACCTTTTGGCCCGGGCAAAGGTGGCCCCCCTACCTTTTGGCCCGGGCAAAGGTGGCCCCCCTACCGTTTGGCCCGGGCAAAGGTGGCCCCCCACCGTTTGGCCGGGCAAAGGTGGCCCCCCTACCGTTTGGCCCGGGCAAAGGTGGCCCCCCACCGTTTGGCCCGGGCAAAGGTGGCCCCCCACCGTTTGGCCCGGGCAAAGGTGGCCCCCCCACCTTTTGGCCCGGGCAAAGGTGGCCCCCCCACCTTTTGGCCCGGGCAAAGGTGGGCCCCTCCAGTCCTTTTGGCCCGGGCAAAGGTAGGGCCCCCCCAATTTCTTTTGGCCTGGTAAAGGTGTTCCCCCATTGGTTCTGTAAATGTGGTCGCCCCCCTTTTTTTGGCCCGAGCAAAGGTGGCCCCCCCCATCCTTTTGGCCCGAGCAAAGGTGGCCCCCCCATCCTTTTGGCCCGGGCAATGGTGACCCCCCCCATCGTTTTGGCCCCTGCAAAGGTGGTTCTCCCCTCTCCTTTTGGCCAGGGCAAAGGTGCTTCCCCCCCCCTTCCTTTTGGCCAGGGCAAAGGTGCTTCCCTCCCCCCCCTTCCTTTTGGCCCGGGCAAAGGTGCTTCTCCCCCCCCCCACCTTTTGGCCCGGGCAAAGGTGGGCTCTTCTACATTTTGGCCCGGGCAAAGGTGTGTCCCCCCACCTTTTGGCCCGGGCAAAAGTGGTTCCTCCTTTCCTTTTGAGTCTGGGCAAAGGTAGTTCCTCCACTCTTTTTGACCCGGTCAAAAGTGGTCCCCCTTTTTGGCCCGGGCAAACATAACCCCCCAATTTTTTTTGGCCTGGTTAAAGGTGGGTCCCCCCCCATTGGTCCTGTAAATGTGGTCACCCCCCCTTTGGCATGGGCAAAGGTAGTCCCCCACCATCCTTTTGGCATGGGCAAAGGTCCCCCACCATCTTTTTGGCATGGGCAAAGGTCCCCCCCTTTTGGCATGGGCAAAGGTAGTCTTCCTCCCTCCTTTTAGCATGGGCAAAGGTAGTCTCCCCCCCTCTTACCTGCTTTTGCCCCGGGCAAAGGTGGCTCTCCCCTCCCACCTGCTTTTGCCCCGGGCAAAGGTGGCTCTCCCCTCCCACCTGCTTTAGGTGGCTCTCCCCTCCCACCTCCTTTTGGCCCGGGCAAAGGTGGCTCTCCCCTCCCACCTTTTTTTGGCCCGGGCAAAGGTGGCTCTCCCCTCCCACCTTAACGTCCTTTTGGCCCGGGCAAAGGCTGGTAACCCCCCCCCCTTACTTTTAATGGAATTGGCTAAGGGCACTTACCACAGGCTTTCTAGCACCGGGGTGAACAACATCTCACCTTAGAGCACTTGCAACTAACAGGCTGGCTGTGTCTCTTTTAATAACTTTTAGGCACTTAGTCCATGGGTGTGGTTAGTAAGTAATTAAGGCGGCAAGAAAACCTGCAACTAGAAAATCTTCAGTTTACAAGCAGAAGACGTTTTTCTAGGTGGTGCCTATCCAATAAGAGTTCTGGATATAGTAAGATACACAAGACCTACTTTCTTGTAGTAGTAGTATATGTTCAAATTCCTTTCTGCCTCAGTGGTAGCACACACCTTCCATCCCAAAATTATGCAGAGTTGAGTAAATTTTCAACCTCTGTTTCGGTTGTTGATTGATTTGTATTTTGATTGGCTTCTAATTTATTCATGATGGATGAGCCTGACTGCAGGTACTTATCCTTTGTGGAATGTGAAGAAGCTTGAACATACTCCATTACAACTAAAACATTTCCCATCAGGATATGCTCAGCCAGTCAGCTGTCACAGGGAGAGAGAGGGAGGGGAGTCTGAGCTTTTGAAAGCTGGACAGTACTGGATTGCCTTGACAGATAACCTAAAATGCCACTGAGGCAATGTGGAGTTTTATTATCTACCATTACAGGTAAGAAGGAATTGTCCAGCTGTGTACTGTACCTTTGGACAATTATCAAATCCCACAAACTATAGATAAAGCAATTTGAGCACTGTTTAGTGTTTTGTGTATTTAAGATGAAACTTTTAGTACCACTATGTGTGACATGACATGCAAATCCATGTAGCTATCTCATTTAGTATTAATCTGGTATATTCATATATATTACCTACAGTTTTAATTTTAAAAATAGACGTTCAACATGCAGACACACAAGCACCTTGTAATAGCAAGCATTATGTTATAGTTGTAAAACATTATCACTATAGAAGCATATCATGAGATATGTACGTCAAAATGAAATGTTCAGCATAGTATGAATGTTGCAACAGTGCTAGTTCTGTTCTGAACATCTAGCCAGATGCTGAACTTCCTCCAGTAGAACTGGTCACCTTTCTCCCTTTTATCGAGATTGGTGTCTGCACCCCTGGAATGTCAAGTGTGTTCCCAGTATAAGGAGCACTTGAATATTTTTTGTGGTAGACTGATTTCTGTTTGTCCAGCATCATCAGTCTATTGTATCGGCATGGTTAGTTTCATTGATTGCCTACATGGTCTTGTCCAGTGGCTCTCTTCATTTCGCCCATTTTGCCTATGTGTTCTTTTGTCTGGTGAAATCCAGTCATTCCCAGTTAGGAGAGAGGCGTTTGGCCCATTTATTCTTTACCTGGAGGGACTAATCAGCCCATCTCTTCCCCTGGAAAAGAAAGGGTCAGGTGTTAGGAAATAGGCCCAATTTCTGAACCAGAGGACTATCCTCCCTCCTCTGAGTTCCCTTCCTCCTCACCATCGAAGTAGACGTGTGCTAGTGTTTCCAACCATAAGGAATATACATGCATTTCCTCATAATCTCATCCTGGCTCCAAGGCAGAACTTGCCGTGTAGGTTTGAACTCTTAAGTGCTACACCTTGTACTGCCTATACACACACACAATAGGCTAGCTGCTAGTAAAGCACAGGTCTTCCAGTTTACAATCAGGCCTTTAACTCTTACTGTCTGTGTGAAACTGGAACCGCAGTGGTAGCGGGATGAACTGTCTAAGGGGAATATTTTATAATCTTTAGATTGCTTGTTTCTCAGGTAGGGAAGATGTACAGTGCTTGGATAAGGTCACTCCAAAAAAGATAAGTTTGCATGCAACAAACAAAATCCGTAAATTAATGAAGGTGGGCCACTTAGTCATGTCCTGGTGGAGATGAGCATTTGAAGTAGCCGCTTTGCAACTAACAGCACAGATGTTATAACACCGTGAAATGGTGCCTAAAGGGAGCCAAAGGATTTGGTTAATATAATTGGGAAGTTAAAAAGCCTACCATCAGGAAGTTTTATGTTAGATAATGGAAGAGCTGTCCCATTAGCAAAACAAGGACTCGAGAGTGCCCTCTACAGCATCTGTCTTTTATTTTGCAGTACCTTTCAGAAATGTACAAGTCGTATCTCGCTTATATTTCAGTTAATGGTATATATTTGTTTGACATGCTAGCCTATGTGCTTATTGACCCAACTGTTTACATTTCTTCTACCTGTCACACAATTCCATAAGGACCTTTAGCATTTTACGTAACCCCAAACAGAGGCTTTAATGTGATTTTACGTTAACTATCAGAGGCAC